>NC_136884.1:3260238-3277738 GCF_949152265.1 Phoxinus phoxinus
CACACACACACACACACACACAGATACACAGATCTTGGCTGGTTTATGCCTGGCAGTGACCAGTTAATGTGACAAAAGACACTTTTTCCTTGTAAGTGTATCAGATGTATTAGCCATACTAGGCCTCTGGAAAGGCTGTGTGTGTGTGTGTGTGTGTGTGGTCTCAGATAGTGTTACTGTCTTTAGGTGTGTCTGAGGATGTGTCTAAGTTGGGTGGTGGCTGTAATGTTGCCCTGGTTTCCTCTTACTCCGCATGAGCTAAGCGGCTAAAATAAGCAAATGATATATAGACGCGCTGCCAACATGTGTAAGGAAACCGTCTCTGGAAACCTGAACGTAACATCACAGCTAACAGGGAACCTTCCCAGAACTT
Organism: Phoxinus phoxinus; assembly: GCF_949152265.1. Lineage (NCBI taxonomy): Eukaryota > Metazoa > Chordata > Actinopteri > Cypriniformes > Leuciscidae > Phoxinus > Phoxinus phoxinus. The sequence continues at coordinate 3,260,612 of NC_136884.1, forward strand.
TCCAGTAACGTTTGTTCAAAGTTAGTCTCTAATAATAACATTAATTGTAGATCGTTCATGAACATTCTCAATTTTAGTTGGACATTCCAAAGTTTTTTAAAAGTAACTAGTTTTAGAATGTTCAGTGTTCTCACACTGTTTGTAGAATGATCAAATGGAATGTTCTTTTAACATTTTTGTATAGACCTTATGCGCCTTATGTGTCATCTTTAGAATATTGTCTTTGAACTTCAGGTTTTGCGGTCGCTCTGTATATTTCTATGGCATTGCTGTCCAGGAGTAATAGCTTTTGAAGTGGATTTACTTAAAGCTTATGATCCACTCTTAAGTCCGTTTTCTGGGGTCGACAGCTTATAAAAACGTATTTCTGGGTTTCTTAGCTTGTTTGCTGTACACCTCGTCACACAGCAGCTTTTAGGCATTTTTCTGTCTTTTGTTAGAAGCAAGAAATGACAAGGAGACAGCCTCTCGCAATGCACAGTCAATGGAGACGGTTGGATTGTGCGTGGTCTTCAGATTATGACGCGTTACGCTCTGTCTCTATAGTATAACCAAGAAAAAACATTTAAAAACAGACTATTTGAATGTTCGAAGAACATTCAGAAATGTTTTTTATATCTTACAGTTTTTCTCGATTGTTTACACACATTTTCTGAAAGCATGCCTCATGTTCTCAGAACTCTACTTACAAATCAAAAAACACACACAATGGGCAAAACCCCTCAATTCTCCTGCAAAATTAAACTTTACATTCAAAACAATGTTATTTCTTCTCAAAATGGTATTTTGTTTTCAAATGACACACACAAACCATCATATGAATAGACATTTATAAGAACCAGTTGAACACTGATGTGCTCAATGTAAAACACTTCTTCTCCATTCATCATAATGACTTAGGCCTTTTTTTTGTTCAGTGTTACACTTACTACACACAGTACATACATAAGTGTGTCGTAAAATATTGTTTTTATACTCAGAACACACAAATACACAGTAACAAATATATTTTATTTTTCCCACAAAAACATTGTACACAGTGTACATCCCAACACAAAGTTGTACATACAGTGGTTCTACATGCAAAACAACAGAAGAATTTACTGTACAGTTACAGTAAAAAAAAAATCCATTGCTCCAAAACAGAAGAGCTCACCTGTTGCCCTTTTATGCTAAAGCTCTGATTGCTAATTGTAAAACTGTGTGACGTGTGTTTGCCTGTGTGATGAGTCAGTGTGCATATTTGAATGGCAGTGTGTTCCTTGTGAAAACAAGAGATTTTCTGCATGAAAATCGTGCCAAATGCAGAGAATTGTGTGTAGTGTTTTGAAAAAAGTGTGTTTTAGAGCTGCAGCTTGAGTGTAAAGCAGGAATTGTGCTTGTAGTTTAGGGGGTTGGTGAATGAGTTACTGGTTGTCGTCATTGTGTCTCAAGTACCAGTATTTGTGTGTAAACAATTGAGAAAAACTGTAATGGGAACGTTAGCAAAATGTTGTCAGAAAATGTTTGTTTCCTGGTTTTAACACTACCTGTCAAACTGCACAGATTATAAATAATGCAGTAGCTCGCTTAAAATGAAATAAAACATTCACAAAAAAACATTTCTGTTTGTGTTTTACAGGGGAAAGCAAGTTGTACGTGTTTGGAACAACATGAGGGTGAGTAAATTATCATTTTTAATTCTTTCATTCTTAAAACGTGATACCAAAGCTCCTGTGGTCAACTCTGTTAATTAGTCACAGAAAAGTAGCAGCCCACTGGGACCCAGTGTTTTATGCCTGTGCCTTAATTATATGCTTTATAATTAATTGCATATATAGGTCATATAGATAGACACCCACATCCAGACACACAGTAGGATCTAGTACTATTTTACAGCATCTCTAATGGTTGGCAAGTGGTTAGATTGAATCAGGCCGGATTCTTTGTAGTTGTTGTAGTCCACTACTAATTAAACCTCTTCTCCCCCTGAGGGCCTTTATAGTTTAACTTGGCATTTCCTCTTAACATCTTGCAACTGCAAAAAAGAAGCTCTGCTTGAGAGTTTCTTGACTTATGAACATAAAGAATCTGTCTTTGTTATTGAGACTTCCGCTTCTGAACATAATTTGATCGTGCCAAGCGTTAGCCGCCCCTCTTTAATTGTGGCTCGGAGCTTTCCCCTCCTTCGGGTCGTGAATGATAAAAGCGTTTAATGTTATTAATTCATAACAGGGATCATGTGATCTTTCATCCGGCCCCGTGGAGGAAAGCGAGTTGATAAAAGTTATATTTGGAGGAAATGTTTCTGGAGCGTCTCATCATGAATTATGCACTAAGACCCTTGATCAGCTTTTGCATCTGAACTGGACGGCTTTTTAATATCCAAAAAGCAAATCAAGTCAGATCACAGCTTGTGTATAGAGACAGCCAAGAACATGTTCACTGTACAATTGTTGTGTTGTAAAATCTGATTAATTCCTTTAGAAAAAGATGTTTTCCTAAACTTCACAGATATGTAATGTACATGTGGTAATAAATTACAAATGTATTGTTTTATGCCTATTATCAATATAAATTGTAAAAATATATATATTTTTAGAAACTTTTAATAAAATTATAAGAAATTCACAGGTATATGAAATGATGATAATATTTAAATAAATAAATAAGTTAAAAAAATAAAGTAAAAATCACATTAATTTATTCTATAGAGAATTGTTTTAATATTTTTTTTTACTGATGAACTTCACAGATATGGATATAATGTAAATAAATATTACATGCTTATAATCAATAAATATATTTTTATAAAAAGTTAATATTTTAATAATTCTAGTTTTAAAAATATATTTATCAAATTGTATATCATTACATATATGTATGATGTATTACATACATTGTATTTACTAAATAACTTAATATTGAAATGCATTTAAATGATTTAAACATTAAGTATTTTACTAATGATATTTATATAAATAACAAAAATATAAATCCCATTATCATTTCTAGTGTGAATTTGTGTAAAAAATGTGTAGAGTATGCGTGGAAATTTATTTAAAATGTGTTGTTTAATGCTTAAAATCAATATATTTTAAATATATTGCCAAAAATATAAGTGAAATATTTTTTTAAAGAATATTTTATGAAAAATTTGTTAAAATATTTAAATAAATAATATGTGGCAATTAATTTAAAATGTATTGTTATTATTCGTGTTTTATGGGAATACTTCCAGAAGCGATGCTGCTGAACGTCACTATCTTCTGCTGAGCATTACAGCAAATAATCCTTTTAGCCAATCAGAGCGTCCGTCCCTGCAGAATCGGACATGTTTTAGAGACACTAATCCAATCAGTCAGTCGGGATCCTCCATTGATCCTGATGCACTGCTTCTGTAAACAGAAAATATAATCAGTCAAATAGATTTAAAAAAAGCCAAGGAAGTCCTGCAATGGAAAACTTTTGCATTACAAAAAGGCCGTGATACTAGTGTGGTTACTAGGGTGTTCTGTGTGGTTGCTAGGGTACTTTTGTGCGATAAGTGATGTGGAATAAACAGGTGGCACTTCTTAAAACTGTGACATTTATCATAAAGCTCGCTCTTCTGTGAATGCAGCTAATCAATGTAAGTATTGTCTGTGGAGATCAGGAAACTAGAGGGCGTTCGAGTAAATCTGTGGTCTCTGGAGCTTCCTACAAAATCCTTGATTAGTATTCAACGTCTCTCTTCCCACAGGGCCGTTACTTCACCTCCGCACAGATGTGCCTGGATTTAAACACTGAACCCTGAGATATTACAGCCCATACCTGCAGCCATCTGAGAAAAAACATAATCCATAAGTTTTCCAGAGCTATTCAATTAACTTAAAAACCTTATGTGATTACATTTAATTTTCAATAACGCTCTGAAGAATTAAAGGGCTTTGCTGGCGTGCTTTGGTGTTCATTAGCGGTAATCCGCGGCGGTCAGGTGTGTTCCGGAGAGATAGTGTGGGAGTTTTCCGGATCTTTGTTTTCGGAGGCGCCAGAATACGGGATTCAGACGCAGTCGCAATTCATGCGGTTGCCATGGAAATCTGCACACTCGGGGGTTTAGCCATAGCCCTTTGTTTTATGAAATGCTTGAGAAGACGTGGCCCATGATAAAGTGTGTTAAAATGGCAGTTTAGTGCGCATGCATGTGTACACAGACCTCAAAGCTCCCCGCTGATCCACCGCAGGATCACGCCGGCTCTGCATAAACACGTTTGTTTGTATGTCTGTTTATCACGGGAGTCAGACTCTGCTTTTGTTTGCGTTGACCTCACAAAGGAAACGCTTTAAGCTCTTATTATTGCTCATATTTAGGGATGATGATTTGAACACACCCCAAACACTTCCGTCCTGCAACATTTGTGATATGGACATTTTATATATATATTAGAATATTGTGCAAAAGTTCATTTATTTCAGTAATTCAACTTAAAAGGTGAAACTAATATATTATATAGACTCATTACATGCAAAGTGAGATATTTCAAGCCTTTATTTATTATAATGTTGATGATTGTGGCTTACAGCTTATGAAAACCCCAAATTCAAAATGAGAATATTGTGAAAGGTTTTCATAAGCTGTAAGCCATAATCATCAACATTATAATAAATAAAGGCTTGAAATATCTCACTTTGCATGTAATGAGTCTATATAATATATTAGTTTCACCTTTTAAGTTTAATTACTGAAATAAATGAAATTTTGCACCATATTCTAATTTTTCGAGTTTCATCTCTCTCTCTATATTTTTAAAATGTACTTTTTATGTCAATTTCTGTTTTTTTTATTACATTTTTGTTCTTATTTATTCAAATCAAAGTTTGCGAAGTCAAATCAAAGTTTGCGAAGTCAAATCAAAGTTTGCGAAGTCAAATCAAAGTTTTCATAAACATATGAAATAAAATAAATGTATAATAAACAGTTTTACTCTACTTACTGTATAATCAGTTATTTTTATTTGCTTCAAATCAAAGTTTGTGAACTCTTTATTGGAGATTTTTTATTTCTGACTATCTAATCGGACACGTTTTCATCTGGCAGACAAATACACATTTCTACAATGCTGTTTTTTTCCTCATTTCTGCAAACCTCACAAACTAAACTACAATTAGTATTCACAACTTGGCATCACTTTCGTTATGCACATATTCAAATTTGCTCATACATCTTTAATATGAGCTTGTGCCTTTTATGTAATGGACTCTTTTTGAGAAGACAACCATTTGATATTCAAAGTCTGTTTATAATCTCTCTGCAGAGAGAGTGAGTAAATACATTTTGCCCACTGCTGTGCTGGAAAACACCATGAATTAAACATGCAATGCATTCTGGGAGATCGGAGACCAGTGACTTTGGTGTGAGAACTCATTAAACTGACTCTGACTGCAAGTTTAAGATGTAAGTGGGACAGCAAGGCAATATTTTTTAAAGTAGAAAGAGCAATATTGTAATTCATTAATTTTTTTTTACATTTATTTATTAGTTTTGTCAGGCAGGTGGAAAGTGAGACTCAAAACTATCAACATTGGTGTCAACTTCATGTGCAGATATGCACAAAAGCTATGTTTCACTTGAAACGGGCCTCACAACAGAAGTGGCCTACGCTTGGCCTCCAAAAACACACCAGGGTTGGAAATGCCACCAAAATTAATAACAATCCCCCCAAAATTGAAGATATGGGGCAGAAAAGGTCTTCAGGGACTACACAACATTACTCCTGGGTTAGTGACATCACCAACCTTAGAATTTACATAAACCCCGCCCCCTGAACATGATTTATAGATTATCATGACAGAATATGCTAATCAGTGACTAGAAGATAACTACACATAAGCTGCATAAATTCATCAACTAACCGTTCAGAAATGTTGTCACTTCTATCTTGAGTCTCTCCATCATTGTCTGACTCCGTTTGAACATAAAAGGCTAAACGTTTTTTAAATGTTCATTGTGTGTGTGTGTGTGTGTGTGTGTGTGTGTGTGTGTGTGTGTGTGTGTGTGAGGTAAAAGGACACAAGCTGTTGAAGCTCCGCCCCCTGTGCCGGGAGCAGCAGCTCATTTGCATTTAAAGGGACAGACACAAAATGGTGTGTTTTTGCTCACCCTCAAAAAGTGACAATTTTAACATGATATGTAAAAATATCTGCGGGGTGTTTTGAGCTAAAACTTCACACACACACTCTGGGGACATCAGAGATTTATTTTACATCTTGTGAAAAGCGCGTTATACCACCCCTTTAAGCAAATGTGCTGTCTTCCCGAATATCAGCACATTTGCAAATGTGATATTGATTTTATATAACAGTTCAAAAAAATAATATTGTCTGTTTTTGCTGTTTTGCCAACAAAAATATTTCCAAACAAATCCACAGTAGCGCCACGTCTCTGAACGACAGTGATGTTTCGTAATGAATGAATCGGTTTAATAAATAATGCAACGACTCACTTATAAAGACAGTCTTGGGCTGTGTCTGAAATTGCCCCCTATATTCACTGATAAAAATTATTTTGTGGTAAAGTAAATACTACAGAAAAAAACAATGTAATTTACATGAAAAAGTTAGTTCAGAGAAGAATAAAAAAATTATCTATATTAGTACTCAAAACGAAACGAAAGCAGAAATATCAACGTTATAAAATTAAGTAAAATTACTCAACTTTTCTGATACTGGTGTTCCCATCATGCACTGTGCCTTGATTAATTAATGAGGTTGATTTTTCCATTGTTTTCCAGCTGTATTTAGCTTTAGTAACTTGCCATTTTGTGACATTTGGAGTTCATTTTCTACTCAAAATGACACAAAAACGATCCATCAAATGTTACCGTCATTGTGTGCTGTCTACCAAGTATTGAGGTCTCTGCGTTCACACACATGCCTTCTGACATGTAGATATGGTGTCTCACACAATAATATCTATAGTATTAATTACTTACATGTTTCTAAGTAAAGCATTTACTTTAATAGTGTGGTTTTATTCAATGTTATATTGTTTGAATGAAATGTTTTGCAAAGGAAACTTAACTTTAATAGATAATACTCAACCTTTTAACCAAGTTAAAATTACTTATTTTCTTTGTTACTTTCACTTAATGTAGTTAAGTAGAGTTTACTTAATTCCATATGTGAAAAAAAAATGCGTGTGAAATATTCGTGCAAAAACGTAAAAATTTACTTAATTTGAACGTTTTTGCACGAATATTTTTAAAGTAAATTTCACACGCATTTTTTTTTTTTTTCAGAGTACCCTTGAATAGGACACAGCCGTTTGTGAACATAGTGGACGTTATCGAGTGCACTCATTCTATCCCACAATGCATCACAACAAGGAGTGTACAACCAATGCACGCTCAATGGCTAGAGAATACCCATAATACATTGCATACACTGTCTTTTTTCTCATTGGGGAGTCTCCGAAATGCAAAGGCCTCAGCAGATTTGATGCACCGCAGTCGTGCATGAATTGCATCCAAACCCGTAACGCCTGGTGTCACACACTGGTGGCACGATTGATGCCGTTTTACAAACCCTCTAAATAAATTGATCTTTTAGTCTGTGAATCTCACTTCATTCATACTGGTGATGTCTGAACACGTGTCCTCTTAAACCGCGCTCAGGGAAAGCGTGATTTATCCGCGGCTCAGAGTTCGTATGTGACAAAGGTGATTTATAGAAGCTGTTTGTTATTCACAGTCTGGCCTTTGCTGCTTATTATTACTGGTTTAAACTGAATGTGTGACAGTGTGCAATCTAATGAGAAGCTCACAAAACATGTTCAGGTTAGATTTCATCCTCAATATTATTATTTTTGTGTATTTTTAAAACGATATTCTTTATTATTCCTGTAAAAAAAAATTGTTATGGAAATTGCATGGATATTTAAGGACACTTAGGATGTTTTGCATGTATTTTCATGTATCACATCAAACTCATAGCATTATAGTATTTTTTAAATTTAGATCAGCATAAATTAAAGGCCTTTTTTTCTTCAAATATTTCCAGGATGTAAAAAACAATATACATACATGTAAATGTTTTATATTACATTTTAATTATAAACTTTTTTCTTTTTTTTGCATTACTCTAATATGTTGTGGGGCTAAAATGTGCATAATTGTCTTGAAATTAAAGTTGCAATGCAATAATACTCATTATTTTCACAATTTTCTTTATGTAAAATATAGTTTATTATATATATTCCATTTGTTTTGGGGTTGAAATATGATCTGAACAAGTTATTGCCCGATAAATAGTGTGTTTATGAATTAAAGCAGTTTATACTACAGGGCCGTTGAATGCTTGAATCTGATTGGTTGACGAACGTTCTGAGGTGTGCAATTATATTCAGGGAACTGCACGGCTAAAGTAGTTCCAGGCAGGTCTTGACCTCATTACAGTTCCATATCACTTCGCGTAGTCAACTGTAATAACGGACAATAGGATACAATTCATAACAAGAGAAACTGCAGCCCATGTGCTTGATCTGCAATTTTCAATGTCCTATATAATCAATAAAAAATTAAACTGAATATTTAAATAAATTGATAGTCCTGTTGCACGGGTTTTTGTAATTATTGAAGATAATATAACAAATAAATAAAATTGATAGGCCTATACTTGTTAAAAGGGCTTTGTGTTTCATTTATTAGTCTTCTAGTCTACTGTCACTAATAGAAAAAAAAGAATGAACGAATTAATTAATTAATCGAATTTAATTAATAAATAAATAATAATATTGACGCACATGCTTCTCTCTAAGGCCGGTTATGAATGTTATTTGATACTTATGAGTCATGACTAATCATGCACGCGTTTTCAGCGCGTTCAGTCGGTTCACAGCGGTGTTTAAAATCTGCTGCATTCACAGTCAGAGAATGTTTCTATAGTCGTTAAGTGTGTGTCCAGCATTACTCTGCTATCAGCGGCTCAAACCTCCGTTACTAACTCTAAAATGACGTTTTGGAATTAGCAACGGAGCATGCAGTTTAGATGCGCAAGGAATTAGTCCTACATACAAGAGCGTTTTAATGACAAAAACTTTACAAACGTCTTGAAATACATCATCTGAACAATATTTCGAGGTGTGGTGCATTATTTTTATAATAATTCAACGGCCTGTCGTCAATTATTCCTTACTTGTGGTTGTGTAGACAAGATCAAAAACAAAAAAGAAGATCAGTGATTGATCTTAAAAATAAACGTAGAAGCGTCAGTGAAAGTGGAGCGGCGTTCCCGAGGACTCTGAGCAGTCTTAAATCATTCATCGCACTGTTTTCTTCTGCTTATCTATCCTCTCTTCCAGAGTTTTCTCTCCGCTCATCCCTCGCATCCGTGCATGTGCCGAGTGTTGCCACGGAAACCCACAGCGAACGATGCGAAGCTGCTACCTAATTTCCTGCCATGCCGAAGACTGGCAGCTCGAGCTGGCGCTGCCCGCTGTGCCAACATTGTTACTAGTCGCGTGTGTCTCAATCTGTGTCTTGTTTGCTTTCTTTGTTTCCCTGTCCTGCTGTTTCTTTTGTCAGCCTCTTTCATTGTTTCTAAGAATGATTCGCATTTCTTTGTTACTTTTCATAGAGGCTCTTTTTTCATTTGTACTTTTTGGCTGAACATGAGCCATATTTAGAGATCAGAATACCACAGAATAATAAATATCTGATACATCTATAATATTTCTCTTCTGACAGTCAGAAAACACCTAGCAACCACATAGCAACACCCTGGCAACCTCTAACAACGACTCCCTAGCATCATGCCGGTGAGTTTTGTACATCTGGTTTTCTTTCTCTCTTCATCCCAGGATGTGTGCTACCATGATTTTACTGTGGTAACATCACTGCAAAAACATTGTAGACACTACATGTGTATTTATCAGGGGTGTGACGATACACTTATTAGCTCACGAGACGATACTGGGTTCACGAAAACAAGGCGATATTTTTAAGAAATCTTCAATGACAAAATATGACTGGAAATGTCTTGTCTATAGCTATGTTTCCATCCACACGTTTTTATCCGAATTAAGTGATATTGAATTAAAAATGCCTTATGGAAACTTGAATTTCATGAATATCGACTCGGTCTCATCGGATTTGATCTTGATCGATATACGGCTTATGCGATAAACGCTGATGGAAACGTTATTTGCACGTTAATGAGTTGCATTTTGTCTTGCAAAACTTTGTTCGCAAATGTTGGCTTGAATGTTGTGCGATTCAGTGCGAAAATGAATGGAAACACCTTAAAATGTCTCAAATCAATTCGATATACCAATTTGATCGCATGTGACGTCGTTACGCACAAGTTTTTATTCGCTTTAAAGCCGTTGGATGGAAAACACACTTTCTCCAGCTTTATTCGCATGAGTTTTTTTTACCGAAATTCAGATAATTCGATTGACAAGTGGATGGAAACTTTTATGTCTTTTATTCGACTGAAAGTCACAAAAGGTGCTTGATTGTTGTTCCTACACTTTACAACATGATCACATCCTTGTTTAATATTGGCCGAACAACATTTAATTAAAATGTTTAATTATTCTTTAATATTTGGCCACTTATTTACAGTAGAAATGCTACAGCTACTGTAATTTACATGAACATGTGGACATCAAAACATGCAAACTCAGAGGAACTTTTATTTTGAAATATCGATGAACAACAGTTCGCATATTTAGATGTATTCTCCTGTGTTTGTGTAGGTTTATAAATGTTAGCACTATGCTATATTATGATTTTTAAAATGTTTTAATAATATATCGTGCTTCCTTAGAAAACAATGCGGTTCATGGATTCTCCAGTTAAATTGCAACTCAAATTTAATCGAGGAATCGTGACAGTCCTGGAGTAAAAATGCTCATATTCATATCGTCACGTTTTAATATCATGGCTCGTCACACTCCTAGTATGTATGTGTGTGTTCCCGATCGCTGGTTCCCACAGGTCTAGAGTCTCAGCAGTCAGTAAAGGGTGTGTAATATGAACCTGAAGTTAGGACAGAACAAATGAGTTGTCCTCCATATAGAGACCAAATGAACTTCCTAATGTAGTTCTGCTCTCACTCGAGTCGCTTTGAAATGTGGAGAGACTCCGGCTTTGTCTTGAGCACAGATGCAGTATAGATCCATTGAAACTGATACAGACAAACAAGATCTTTTAAAGAGAGATGGAGGAAATCCAGCCTTCACTCTTTACAAAGCTTCTTCAGCGGCTCTTGTTTAATGAAGAACCATATAACATGAAACTGCGAATCTTTGGGTTATTTACATGACGCTGTCTGAACTGATCGGATTCAAGAGGCTGATGGCAGATCTGATGTCTTTTAGTCGTGAAGCAAGTATCAAACGGAGAGTTTGTGGAAGGAAGGGCGTTTGTGTCAGTGTTTGAAGTGCAACCTCCTCCAGTGATGATGGTGCAGTGTGAACAAGGCCTACAGACACACACAACCATCTGTCATGAACACACACACACACCGCTGCAGGGAAGGGCACGACGCAGAGAGACAAACACAGATAATGTCCAGTCCAGAAATAGATCAAGTTTGGTTATGATATCTAGATGTTTTTTCCCCTCTTGGTGACACATGGGATATTTCTCATATTAAATTACCAGAATGAGAATATAAAGAAGAAAATCTTAATGAGTCTTGATGGTTTTGTGCAGTTCCATTGAGAGCCAGACACGGACTCAGCTTGTATATGACGCTATAACTGATTCATAATTAATTAGGGCCCAAGCCTTGAAAAGGCGAAGGCCCTATTGTTTTTCTTAGGATTATTATTTATTATTCTTCTTCTTTATTATTAGGGCCCAAGCCTTGAAAAGGCGAAGGCCCTATTGTTTTCCATGGGATTATTATTTATTCTTCTTCTTTATTATTATTATATTACTACCTTTTGGGCACTTTTGGGGGCCTTAACGTGCTCAAAAACTCTTGAAACTTTGCACAAATGTCAGAACCTGCGGCCATTAGGGCCCGACTGAAGCTGGGACCCGGGCGTGGCAGGGGGGCTCGCCAGCGCCCCCTGGAATGGGATTCAAAAACATGTCCATATCTCAAACACGCTTGCATGTAATAATATGAAACTCGGTACACGTATAGATCTCATCGGGCCGAACAACTTTCGTGCTCTAAGTTTTACGCCAGCCCAACAGGAAGTCGGTTATTATGGGCTGTATGGAAACGCATGTTCTGGCATTTGAAACACTTGTCCTAGAGAATTCATCGGATGACCACGAAACTCGGTGTGCATGAAGTCAAGACATGGAGGATGATAAATTGCGAGGGGATTTTTGATATCTCGAACGGTTTGGCCGTGGCGAGGAAACGTTTTTATTGCAAATATTGGAAACAGGAAGTGTGTTATAACATCCTCATACATTAATTGATCTTGATGAAACTTCAGCAGTGTGTTTGTTGTAAGAGGCCGATCACATGGATGTGACTATTGTGAGTCAAAGTTATAGCGCCACCAACTGGCAGCAGGAAGTGTGTCACTTTCAAAATGCTTTGAATTCACCCTCTTATTTTTACCCGATTTGCTTCAAACTTCATCTGTATAATGTAAACACACGACAGATGTAGACCTGTGAAAGGATTATTGATATCTTTAATACTGTCGCCATGGCAACGCTTTAAACTTTTATATTCTTTTTGGATGCATTTGAGGCTCTTAACATGCTTCAAATTGCATGAAACTCAACATGCATTTGACATTTATTGTGTAATAGACATGTGCGAAGTTTCAGAAACGGGCGTGGTGGAGGGGCTCAGTAGCGCCACCTTTAGTCAAAAATGGGGTATTAGTTTTACCTACAGTAACCAAACTCGGTACGTATATTCTTCTCTTCGATCCGGACAACTTTCTAATTTACAGTCATTAGCTCCGACCAACAGGAAGTCAGATATCTTGGTTTGAATGTGAGTTTTGGTATATTTTAGACTCCGAGTTTTTAGCGGTGGTTTATTTTATTCACACCAAACTTTTTCAACATGATGAAAATACATTAAAGATGCTAAATTGTGAACGGATATTAAATATCTCAAACGGTTTTGCTATGGCGAGGGATTAAAGTAATGTCCAAAAAAGGAAACACTAAAAGCCTCATATCTTCTAAAAAATTTATTATACACCATTTATTTCTATATAAAAGTATACAAATATCAGAACTAAACCCATTTTGTTCTTTTATTTCAATTTAAGAATTATGTATAAGTTAAAAAACAGCCAGAATGCACTTTTTAAGTCAAAAAATAAGTCATACATAGGGCAATACTGCCCTCTTGTGGTCAAAATCGGGTAGGCCCATTGTATATTGTATCTATATAAATGGTGACTGTTAGAATATTTTACTACCGGTTAATCGATGTGCAATTAAAGCGGGGGCTTTTAAATCGCTAACTTAAAAGCCAAAGTAAGTACTGGACGTCCAGTATGAATGAACTAAAACACATTCACTCTGTTCTGCTCGTTCCTCGCCGTGAACGCGTTATTGCCCGTGCAGCCGTGAGCATTTAGTTTAATTTTAAACATAGCGCCATTTCGGGGGTGGGATTGCTTGAATTGCGTGTTCAATAGCCTATTATTCTTAATCTTTTCAGTCAGCTTTTCACCCATGATTAATGAAATTGGACTCCTTGTACTGATGTTTGCTGCGACTCATTCAGCTCACGATTTATTAAGCGGACACGTTCTTGTTTTAATAGGCTAGTGCCCACTATATTTGAATATCTGTATATTGTAATATCTATACCTAGTCACACCCTACTCTTATTAAATGTATGCTTCATAGTTCATTTTTAATTTCTAAATTTGATCAATAAATTAAATTATTTAGAATAATAAGACACTATAGGACTGTTAGCCTACCCTGTGGCTGATCAAATTAAATATTTTACACTGAAAAATAACAATGCATTAAATAATGTTTTAAGATTGTTTTAAATATAAGTTAATTAATGATCGTTGCAAAGAATGAAAGGCTACTTTTAAACATAACACTAAACCTCCTATAGGTGTCGCCAGGCGACCGTCTTAATGAGCGAGTCATTGATTCATTCGTTCAAACGAGTCGTTCGAACGACTGAGTCATTCATGAATGACACAGATCTTTATGGATTGATCATTGAATCTTTGAGTCAAGCGATTCTTTCAAAATGCGGAATCATTCACTAATGAAAAAACACGACCGTCTTAATGAGCGAGTCATTGATTCATTCGTTCGAACGACTGAATCATTCATGAATGACACAGATCTTTATGGATTGTTTATTGAATCTTTGAGTCAAGCGATTCTTTCAAAATGCGGAATCATTCACTAATGAAAAAACACTGTGAGATGCGCGATGGTTCTGCTGTGATCTTTGTTTAACTATTTTCGCTGCTGAAACAGAACAAAAACAGTCAACATTGTTGTGTGTGTGTGTGTGTGTGTGTGTGTGTGTGTGTGTGTGTGTGTGTGTGTGTATGTGTGATTTTGGTTGGGTGACATTTGTATGTTACAGTTTGACAAGAGTTTATAGTTTAACAAAAGGACAATGTTGTGTTTTATTGCAAGTGCACACAAATATAAGGAAACACTTTGCAGTTTGAATGATGTCCTGTATGAACAAAATGACGGAGTATGTTTTTATGTCTCCATTTTTCGATCGATCCTCGTACACACACACACACACACACACACACACACACACACACACACACACACACACACACACACACACACACACACACACACACACACACACACACACACACACACACACACACACTGCAATCTTGACATCGCAGCCACACACACAGACAGCCCCTCCTGTGTTTGTCTGTGTGGGGAGGGGGGCAGAAAGACTATTAAAAATAGGTATATTGTGCCATCTAGTGTTTTATACTATGTATAAATGTGTTTTTTCTTTTAAACAAGTGTTTTAAAGTACACTAATTTAAATTAATTCAATGCTGCATTTTTATGTATATTTAAACATTATCAAAGACTACTTTCTGTCAAAGTTAGGATGTTATTTTTTTAGTTTCAAAAGTTCTCTGTCTCTGTCGGTCATTCCCCTCCCCTATTCCTGTTTTTCATTGCACGCTTTTAAATGTAAATTTTTTTTTCTGTTTTGATATATTTAAACTTTTTAAAAAATCTAGCAAAAAATGCGCCTTTTTGCACAACCCATTTTTTATTTTTTTATTTTTTCACTGTTCTAATCAGGTCAGGCAAGTCAAATGATCTGTCTTGTCCCTTAAAAAAATTAATATATATATATACCACACTTCATATGAATTTTTGGTCTCGTGTACAATGGCTGCTGATTTCATGTGTCCGTTAAGTCCATGAAACTGTAGGGTGTCTAATTTTTCATTTTAGTTTTCAGAACGGTGCTCACGCCCTCGATGCGCACTTTTGCAGAACCCACACTGATGCAAGCTCTAAAGCGGAGATACGTTATTGCCCGTTGTGCACAAGAACCCTAAAGGCACCGGGGTGGCGGTTTTTTATATATATATATATATATATATATATATATATATATATAAATAAATAAATATAGCTGCAAGCAGCGATGGAGGGCCCAAGCCGGTGGCACCTCCACCCTGGTGCCTTTAGTGCAACTAAAGGCACCGGGGTGGCGGTGCCACCGGCTTGGGCCCGTAATCGCTGCTTGCAGCTATATTTATTATTATTATTTTACTACCTTTTGGGCACTTTTGGGGGCCTTAACGTGCTCAAAAACTCTTGAAACTTTGCACAAATGTCAGAACCCGCGGCCATTAGAGCCGGACTGAAGCTGGTACCCGGGCGTGGCAGGGGGGCTCAGCAGCGCCCCCTGGAATGGGATTCAAAAACATGTCCATATATCAAACACGCTTGCATGTAATAATATGAAACTCGGTACACATATAGATCTCATCGGGCCGAACAACTTTCGTGCTCTAAGTTTTACGCCAGTCCAACAGGAAGTCGGCTATTATGGGCTGTATGGAAACGCATGTTCTGGCATTTGAAACACTTCTCCCAGAGAATTCATCCGATGACCACGAAACTCGGTGTGCATGAAGTCAAGACATGGAGGATGCTAAATTGCGGACGGATTTTTGATATCTCGAACGGTTTGGCCGTGGCGAGGAAACGAATTTATGATTAAAAAAGGATGCATAAAGTGTGTTATAACTTAGTTATAGTTTTACCTACAGTTACAAAACTCAGCGTGTGTTTTGATCTTATCAAGCCGAACAACTTTCTAATTTACAGTCATTAGCTCCGACCAACAGAAAGTCAGATATTGTGGTTTGAATGTGAATTGTGTCTCTCTCTGTCTCTCTGGCATTCTGTGTGTGTGTGTCTGTCTGTGTGGGGTGGGGAGGGGAGGGGGGGATCTGTGTATGTGTGTGTGTGTGAGGAGGGGGGCTAGTTTAGTTTAACCCTTTCTCTGCTGTGTGCTCGAAAACTCTTGAAATTTTGCACACAGGTCAGAACCCGCGGCTGAAGCTGGTACCCGGGCGTGGCAGGGGGGCTCGACAGCGCCCCCTGGAATGGGATTCAAACACTTGTCCGTATATCAAACACGCTTGCATGTAATAATATGAAACTCGGTACACATTTAGATCTCATCGGGCCGAACAACTTTCGTGCTCTAAGTTTTACGCCAGCCCAACAGGAAGTCGGCTATTGTGGGTGGTATGAAAACGCATGCTCCTGGAATTTGAAACACTCTTTCTAGAAAATTCATCCAATCGCAACCAAACTCGGTCAGCATGACGTCAAGACATTGAGGATACTAAATTGCTGACGGATTTTTGATATCTCGAACAGTTTGGCCGTGGCGAGGAAACAAAATTATGGCGAGAAAAGAGAAACACGATGTGTTATAACGTCTTCATACATTAATTGATCTTGATGAAACTTCAGTAAGTTTGTTGTAAGAGAGCGATCACATGGATGTAACTAATGTGAGTCAAAGTTATAGCGCCACCAACTGGCAGCAGGAAGTGTGTTACTTTTGACAAAAGTGGGGGGGTTAGTTTTACCTACAGTCACAAAACTTGGTATGTATATTGTGCACATCGAGCCGGACAACTTTCTGATTTACAGTCATTAGCTCCGACCAACA
>NC_136884.1:3280238-3305238 GCF_949152265.1 Phoxinus phoxinus
TGTTCTGGGATCAGTTCCTCTGAAGCTGCAGTGATGACTGTAATGAGGTGTTGTCATGCAGGATCTGACCCTGGATCAGTGGCGTGTAAGAGCCGCTGCGGGTCATTAGTATTCATCCAGCAGTGTGTGTGTGTGTGTGTGTCTTGGCTGGTGTCGTTCCAGCGCTGGACTGAGTTTTAATTAGTCTGACCAGCTCCAATAACGGCACGCGCCGCTGCACGTCTGTTACACACACACACACACACACACACACACACACACACACACACACACACACACACACACACACACACACACACACACACACACACACACACACACACACACTCTCTCTCTCTCTCTCAATCACACACACACACACACACACACACGCTCACACTTGTGTACATTGTCGGCACACAAAATGAGCCTTGCGTTGACATATTTGTTCACTTGTTTTAAAGATTTTCTCGAAAACCTTACCAGACTTGGCTCTGATTTTCCTTTTAACTAAAAATATACCATGGAAAATTAGATTTTACTATATTATAGTAAACATCACAAATGTCAATTATATATTGTATGTAATAATTTTAGTCTAATCATAAAAAGTAAGATATGATATATAAGAATACATATCCATATATTATTATAAGAAAGTATATCTGCTTCATGAGTAAATGTAATTATTGTATATGGTACTATAAATAAATAAATAAATAAATAATTTGACTGTCACAAGAACAAAATGTATTTTAATATAAGTATGTATATTTTAGAAATGTATGTTTTTAAATACATGTCCAAGAATATCCTAATTAAACAGTGCAATGGTACAGTATCAAAATACTGTGGTATTACATCTAGTGCCGCACTGAACTGTGAGTGCTAGTTTCAGTCAGATGATGAGCTGTAAAACGTCCTTCATGCTGTCCGGTCCAGGTCCGTAATACAGAGCCCGGAATTGGGAAAATATGAAATGAGAGAAAAAATTGTGTCAATGCTTTTGATCTCTCATGCTAATGTTTTGCGTTCCCCTGAAAAACGTTGCGTTCCCTTGAGAAACTTTTCGTTTGTTTGCTAAGTATTTTACATTCCCTCCCCCGAGAAACTTTACGTTCGCTCGCAAAGAACAAAAAGTTTTTCTACCGAATGCAAAGTTTTTCAGGGGAACACAAGAGCGTTGACATATAATTTTTCCTCTCAACTCATATTTGTTTTCAATCCCTATGAGGCTCCTTGCTGTCCTGACAGAACCTCTCAGTGTTTGTCTGTAAACACTTCGCTGGTGTTGTGGTCTAACTGAAATCTGCCATGAAGGTTTGTGTACATTCACACTTGTCTTTAACAGATCGCTTGACACACTGTCATCGTTACACTGACGGTTCATGTTTTCACTCTAACTGAAATTTCACTTCCTTCTTCAAACATTTGTTTATGTCTGATTTATTTGTATTGTTCAGTGCCTATAATAGATTATAAAACGGATAGTTCCCGTCCTTGATTTTGATTGGTTGAGCCGCGCTCGAAGCCGTTGTAAATTACTCAACAAACACACACATGTGACCGCATTACATTGGTGTTACTAATAAACGGCGCAATTGCCGTTTGTGATGTTTTGTTTCTGCACGTGTTGCTTAGCAACCTCTTTGGAACTACATTGGAATAAATGTGTTATAACGTTATAGTTTTTTGTTGCTGGTGTTTATTTTATGAATAAAATAAATATTAAAATAAGTATTTTTATGGAGTAACCAGTTTATAAAAGCAATAAGCCCAACGAAGCTGTGTTTTACAGTGAATTTAGAACAACTAAGGGGGTTTTAGGCACTCACCTCCGCGTCGTGCCTAAATCCACTGTAAAACACGGCTTATTGCTTTATTAAACTGCATGTTTTGGAACCAACATACAAGTTCAATAAGATTATTTTTCAATTTTTTTGGACTTTCCTACACTAGTAACATCTCTGTCATCCATCCTGAAGCTACAAGTGAAACTGGAAAAATTTGAATATGGTGCAAAAGTTCATTTATTTCAGTAATTCAACTTAAAAGGTGAAATTAATATATTATATATATTTTGATGATTATGGCTTACAGCTTATGAAAACCCCAAATTCAAAATTAGAATATTGTGAAAAGGTTTTCATAAGCTCTAAGCCATAATCATCAAAATTATAACAAATAAAGGCTTGAAATATTTCACTTTGCATGTAATGAGTCTATATAATATATTAGTTTCACCTTTTAAGTTGAATTACTGAAATAAATGAACTTTTGCACCTTATTTTTCCAGTTTCACCTGTATAACATCAACTTCTGGTCACGTCTACGAACTTTAATGGTAAATGTTCCACTGAGTTAAGGTTGTGAAAGCATGTGCGTAATGACAGATTGTTTGATTTGATGTGTTTGGTTGAATTCTCTCGCGTCACTCACATCAGAGAGCACGCTAGCTTGTGCATTTCCATCTGAAACCCGTGTGTGCAATCTTTCACAGACCCACAATCCTGCTGTGCTCAGCGCTGGTGTCGGGAGGACAGCAGAGATGCAGTTTCAGTCCTAATGGCCTCATGAAGGGCAGAGAAACCCTCACGAGAGAGGACAACAGCAGCACGTGTGCCTGATGCATGATGGGAAACGACTGACAGGGCTCTAAAAAACAGGTATTTCATTGTTAATTCATCAGGGATCGTCTTGTCCGAGACTGAAGCTGTGCTGTAGGACACACACGCGTCCTCTAGAGACACACCATCTCTGTTTCCCATGATGCAGCAAAAAAATTACACGTCTGAATTATTTCTCATGTGACATCATTGCAAGGACAATGACTGCTAATGCTAACCGTGCAACACGTTTATGTATATTCACTCATTTGGATGGGAGGTGTAATAAAATGTATCTAATTTTGAAATAAATGTGAAATAATGTGCATTGAAATTAATTTAAATAATATAGTTTTTGTGTTCTATTTATTATTAGTTTTTAATATTATTATTATTTTAGTTTTATAATAATAAAACTATTATTTTAGTTTAAATTTAGATAAATTTAGAGTTTACACAGTAGGTTCTATATAGAATCTTCAAGGGTTC
This sequence comes from Phoxinus phoxinus, assembly GCF_949152265.1. Taxonomy (NCBI): domain Eukaryota; kingdom Metazoa; phylum Chordata; class Actinopteri; order Cypriniformes; family Leuciscidae; genus Phoxinus; species Phoxinus phoxinus. The sequence goes on from NC_136884.1 coordinate 3,283,313, forward strand.
CGTCAGGCGCATCATATATATAGAACATTAGGGGTTCCAATCATGGAATCATTTTATGCATTTAGTTTAAATTAAATTTTTATTAATTAAACAGCTCATAAACAAACATTATCATTAGAAAAATGTAAATAACCTGTTAAACATGAAAGTATTATTAATCAAATACATTTCTCCTTATATTTATAATATATATATTTTTTTAAATGCACCAATATTACAATACATAGTAATATAGGCCATTGGCTAATATTTTACTAATACTTTTTACTTTTGTGGCGTCACATTTCTAAAGCACCCGGGAGTGAAATGTCTCGAACACAATCATGACCTTTTTGATATTCAAAGTGCAAAGATGTAAGTCAGCGAGCCACGACTGTGAAGGTCAGATTCAGAGGTTTTTATGGTGATTATTAAAGATCCGATCGTTATTTTTCCAGGCGAGGTGTTTTCATTATAGCTCTCAGTTCATGTAAACGTAGCTAGTGACTCTCTTGATGCAGAATTAGCTTGCACACGACCGCCTGGTGCAGGAATGGACTGTTGTGCCCTCTTTCTGTCTCGTATTGTGACTCGAGAGGATGTTTCTTGACTGTGGGGAGAGTGAAACGGGCAGGAATCCGAGTCTGAGATCCTGGCAGAGGATCCGTTCACTGTCTGATGTGATCTGTGCCCGAGGGACTCTGACATATGGAAGACATCGCTTATCCTGGGGGTCCGGAGAGAAATCATCGGGCCTGTAAACACACACACACACACACACTAATTCTGTCCCCTTACTGATGTCAGGGCCAGACTGTGTTTTATGGTTTCTCATAAGCTCCGCGTGTCATTTCGGTGTGTTTTGTTGGTTTGTCTTTGTGAATTTCTGGGAAGGTTATTTGGTGTGTGTGTGTGTGTTACCCTGCTGGAACGACCCGCTCTGGTCACGTCTGGTCCAGACATGTTTGAGCCGGTTTAGTCATAACCATTCAGTTTAGCAAACAAACGCTGTTAGCTCACAAATACAAACAAGACTTTAATCCACCGATAAACTAAAGACGGTTTGCTCGTGTAAAGGATGTTCTGTTGTTCATCTGGTCTCAGATTCGTTGAAGTGTGATGCTGAGTTTTTAAACGCCCTCTTACATACAGCTCATCAGATCTCGGTGTAAGATATTACTCAAGCTTGACACGTATAGCAATCGATACGATCCCACTCCGTCTCGTTCTCATCATCTGGATTTACAGACCTCCGAGTGCTTTTTTCTCTCAGTGCTCTTTGCTGGTTATTATTATTGGCAAATATGTTCATTTAAATACCAGACAGGTATAAAAGAGCCAGAAATATGACATTTTACTGGAGCTGCTGTGCCTGACATGAACGAGATTGAAACCCTGTAAAGACATACTAGCATCGTATTTCTTCCATATCTTTATGGGGCAGAAATAGTAACACTAGCGTGCTATTCCCATTTCAGCCTTTATGCATTTCATTTTATAATGCATTACACAATGTCATACTGTTTTTGCAGTATGTGTACCATCCACAAACCTTCTGATATATATTTAAATTTAGAGTTAACACAGTAAAAATGGTATTCTATATAGAATCTTCAAGGGTTCCGTCAGCCGCATCATATTTAGAACATTTCAGGGGTTCCAATCATGGAGTCATTTAATGCATTTAGTTTAAATTACATTTTTTATTATTACCGGTAATAAAACAGCTCATAAACAAACATTATCACTAGAAAATGTTAAATAACCTGTTAAACATGAAAGTATTATTAATCAAAGACATTTCTCCTTCTATAGATCCTTTGATGAGCAGACATTTTGTCTCGTTTACTAACTTAATTTTTATTAATTTTACAGAAAACAAGACTTTATTTGAAGTCATTTTTATTCTCAAGTAAATGTGTCTTGATTTAAGAATGTTTAGATATTTGTACTGGAAAAGAAAAGAAAAATACTAAGAATTTTTTTGTGTGTGCAGTCTAGCAGTCGCTTCTCTCACGGGTATATGCGCAGTGTGTCCCAGAAGTCGCAGATGTCGTCGCGTGACCCTGGCTGTGTGTGTGTGTGTGTCGTGAGGTTCATGATCAGCCAGCCGCTGTTAGCCGTGTAGCGAGGCCATGCCGGTGGCCGCTGCTGTCGACAGAAGGCGCTCGTGTCGGTGTGTGACCCGGGGTCAGCAGCGTGGGCGAACGCACCCCAGTAACACAGCATGCGATTGGACAGCAGTCGCTCAGGTCGAGTCATTGTGAAGTTTGCCACCGGGGCCGAGTCGAACAGGAATGGCAGCTCTGCTCCGTGACACACGTGATGATAACAGAACGACAGACCCGACCACACGCGCCGGTCGCTCGCCACCTGATCGAACACGTACATCCACACGGAGCTCCCGGACAACACGCCGGCACGGGCCGCTCTCCGGGACGGACACAGGAAGATGTAGTCAGTCACTATCTGAAAGCACAGAGGGATGCATTGTTCAAACATACAGCAAACATTGTGAAATATTAGAGTTGTTGGAAGCCCATTTCCACCACATAAGAAAAATCATTATTATTATTATGAGACAAAGTTGAAATTATGACAAAAAGCTGCAAGTTATGACTTAAAATGTCAAAATGATGACTTTAAAAGTCATAATTATGAGATGAAGTCGATATTATGACACACTACGTCAAAACTGTGACTTAAAAAGATATGATTGTGACATAAAAAGTCAATTATTTACCAAAAAAATTATTTACCATGATTTTTTTTTCCTTATCTGGTGAAACGGGGTTGAATATATTTTTAAACTGTAATTTATTCCTGTGATCAAAGCTGAATTTTCAGCATCATTAATTTACTCCAGTCTTCAGTGTCACATGATCCTGCAGAAATCACTCTAATATGATGATTTGATGCTTAAAAAAACATTTCTGATTATTATCAGTTGAAAACAGCTTCATATTTTGTGGAGAATGTTCAAAAGTACAGCATTTATTTGAAATAGAAAACATTATTTACTGTCACTTTTAATAGATTTAATGCATCCTTATGTCATCATCATCGTGAGGCTCTAGAGATACAGCAAGTCACATGACACTGACAGCTCAGGCGCCACCGTTGAGATGAATGCGAATGCTAACCGATCAGATTCTCCAGGTATATTGAACTGAACTGAGCCGGATGAACTAGACTCTGATTATTGAAGTCTGGCCCTGAGAGACTTGTGTTCAGTCACTTCATTGATTCTGCTTTGTGAATCTTCACTTTTAAAACCCGCGGGACAGGACGACATTAGCTCTGTGTCAGTGAACATACTCTTGAACATCAGCATATTGAACATGACGAGTTCAAACAGATGTGAAGGTAAAGAGTAAGGTAAACATTCAGTGTGTTGTTGAGATGAAGTGTTTATGTGTCAGCTTCTCACGTCTCTGTAGGTTAAATATCTCCATCTGTTACCTGGTAACCAAACACTCTTCAGAACACACACACACACACACACACACACACACACAATCCACCGCCTGCGGTCTAAAACTCTCTTCACCGACACGGATCACTTTCAACACACACAAATACACACACTGACTTTCTGTATCTTGGCTAAATAGTTATTTTTAGTATTTCTTTTATTCTATTATTTTGTAATAAATGAATATTAATTAGTTAATAATGTATTAATATTTTATACATTATAATACTTTAGAATTTTTATTATTGAAATATGTATACATTTTAAATTTTATATATTATATTTGTATGTAATTATCTTTATTATGTTCACATTTTAAGTTTGAGTTATTTTCTTGTCACTTCATAATTTTCTTTAGTTCTTGTTTTATTACTATTTCTATTTAGCTTTAGTAATTTTAGTGCTTCAACTGGTTTTATTTCAGTTAGTTGAGTTTATTAAATCAGATCCAGTCAGTTTTATTTTCTATAGCGCTTTTCACGATACACATATATTAATAATATATTTATGCCTTATAGTTGCATTCAGCAGATTAGAGCAATTTAGGTTTTTAGTAATTTTAGTCCTGAAACTTAAACATATTTCAGTTAGTTGCCAAAACAACATTTCAAATTATTATAATTTTTTCATGTAGCCTAATATTTATATATTATTTCAGCATTATTTCAATTAACGGAAATGAAAATGATTTGACATTTCTCGGCTAAAATGACTGAGGCACAGAATAATTAGTTAAAAAATAGGAGTCGTTTTCTGCGTCTCCATATTTATACTATCTATCCATCCTAAATAATATGTGATATTAGTAATAATGTCCATGCAGGGCTTTACTGAACCCTCAGATGAGTACAGCACTGAGTCACAGCGCCACCTTGTGCACGGCAGAGGAGGAGCATTTAAAAAGCTTCTTAATTTTAATATTTAGCAATTTTCATAACTGCATATTAGCATATTATTTTTACTACTTCAACCATAGCTTTCTATGGCAGAAATAGTGAGAGAAGTTAGCATTTGGTTTCGTTTCACATTCTCAAAAAAAATTCTGAAAATATACCTAATATATACCATTATATACTTATTAGTATGTCATAATTACTTAAAAATATAACTAAGCAAAATTGCAATGCTCTATTATAGTAACCGATTTTATGACATAATTATGAGATAAAAAGTTAGGACATACGAAGTTCAAATTAAGATAAATACAAAATTATGAGAAAAAGCCAAAATTATGTCATGCTAATTCATATAATTATACAAATGTAATTATGACCAAATCATCATTATGGAGATTAAAATGTCTAAATTATAACTACTTATAAGTTATAATTATAAATAGTCTAAACTGAGAAAAACTAAATTGTGGCATACTAAGTCACAATATATATGCACTTCACGCTTTTAAGAGACTCCAAAAAAAAAGAAAAAAGATGCTATAATACCATATACTGGGCTATAATATGATGATATCATCATACACAGATACTTTTGAAAGGCCATCAGTGGAGAAAGATGCTTTTTGGCCACAAAATTCTGTAATAATTAGATTCTGTCCATCAGATTGCATGGTGAATATGTGTCTTTATGACAAATTGCTGAAAAATGCAGAGGGATTGATGATCTGAAAAAGAAAGTGAAGTGAGAGATTTTGATGAAAGATAAGCGTGTGATCAGCACTGATTCTGTGTGCTAACCTGTGCTAGCATGTCCCTGCGGTCTGCGTGTGTGTAGAGCGGCAGGTATTTGCGCAGGATTTTGATGGCGTGATGTTTGAAGATGGCCGCCGTGTAGACGGTGCACTCGACCGGTGACACAGGCTTGGTGAAGACGCCGTACACAAAGATCACGCCTTCTTCTGAGGTGGTCCCTGAGAAACACACACACACACACGTTTGTTTTCCTATCCTTTTGAGGACATTCCATAGGTGTAATGGTTTTTATACTGTACAAACTGTATATTCCCCTTACACTGCCCCTATCCCTAAACCTGCCCAACACACACACACACACACACACACACTATCCCTAAACCTGCCCATCACAGGAAACATTCTGCATTTTTACACTTTTAATAAAACATTGTTTTTTTATGTTTTTTAAGCTATTTGAATTATGAGAACTCATGAAATGTCCTCATAAATCATGTTTAAGTTGTAATACACATGTCATTATACAAATTTGTGTCGTCAAAAATCACAAAAACAAGAGCACACACACACACATACACACCAATCTCAAACAGTAGAGCGTTGGCGCTTGCAACGCCAAGGTCATGGGTTCGATTCCCAGGGAAAGCAAGAGCTGATAATGCAATGTACAGGTGAAACTGGAAACATTTGAATATGGTGCAAAAGTTCATTTATTTCAGTAATTCAACTTAAAAGGTGAAACTAATATATTATATAGACTCATTACATGCAAAGCGAGATTTTTCAAGCCTTTATTTGTTATAATTTTGATGATTATGGCTTACAGCTTATGAAAACCTTTTCACAATATTAACATTTTTTCATAAGCTGTAAGCCATAATCATCAAAATTATAACAAATAAGGCTTGAAATATCTCACTTTGCATGTAATGAGTCTATATAACATATTAGTTTCACCTTTTAAGTTGAATTACTGAAATAAATGAACTTTTGCACCATATTCTAATTTTTCCAGTTCCACCAAATGCATAAATGTAAATGATTCTGATTTGACGTTGACTCTGGATGGTTTCTGACTGTACCGAGCAGCACGGGTTTCTCCTTCTGCCAGTGTCCTTTCTGAAAGGCGCTCACGGACTGTTCCTCGATCAGTTCTCCGTCGATGTACGGCCCCCAGCTCTCAAACACCTCCAGAAAGCGGAAGGGATTCACCAGCTTTGAGCCTGAGAACACAACCAACGTTTCATAGGATCTCTGGGAAGTCTGTGCACTATGCGGTTGATCTCTGAGAAGTGAAATGCAGGATTACTGGATTTGATCTGAGCGTTCAGCACCGCCTGAGGACTGAGGGACAGGAGACACTGCATGTCCACCAGCGAGCAGTTGGCCAGCTTTGCAAAGGTCTTCCCCAGCTTCAGAGACTCGTGCCTGAGGAGACGCATCAGTGTTTGAAGGCATGACACTGATCTGATGCATGTCTATATGTGTGACCCTGGACCACAAAACCAGTCGCACGGGTATATCTGTGGCGATAGCCAACAATACATTGTATGGGTCAGAATTATCCATTTTTGTATGCCAAAAATCATTAGGATATTGAGTAAAGATCATGATCCATGAAGATTTTTTGTAAATGTCCTACCGTAAATATATAAAACATGTATTTTTGTGAGTGAATGCAGCACAATCGTGAACATAAATGCACAACTTTAAAGGAGATTTTCTCAATATTTTCTCACCCTCAGATTCCAGATGTTCAATAGTTGCATTTTGGCCAGAAATTGTCCTATCCTAACAAACTATACATCAATCTATTTATTCAGCTTTCAGATGATGCATAAATCTCAATTTCAAAAAAATTGACCCATGTGACTGGTTTTATGGTCTGGGGTCACGTCACGTGTGTGTGTGTGTGTGTGTGTGTGTGTGTGTTTACCGTGTTTTCAGAGGAATGGAGAAGGGTAAACTCTGGAGAACGGCCTGTCTGAAGAGTGGTTTGCTGCTCGGGATCATCAGATGTAGACTGACTGACTGAGCGCCTGCGCTCTCGCCGAAAACAGTCACCTGAACACACACAGACACACACTTCTGACTGCTGAGGAACTTACATTATTGTCTCACAAACTCATGAGAAACTTTTATTTTATTTGATCTTTCAGTAAAAGTCATGCAGTCATGTCCATTTTTACCCAAACATAAAAAAACATTTCAAAAAAATAATCATTATTATTTTGCATAATAGAAATCAAGGAAATTGTAAGATAATTTAGTTTTTTTTTATTCTATTGACTTTTTCTTTTTTATCGCAATTACTGAGAATTTGTCACAATAAAAAAAATTAAAAGGCATATACATGCACAGACACGCAAACACACACATATAATATATATAAATATAATAATATACTTTTTTATATATAATATAAATAAAATAATTAATATAATAATAACATTTTTTTATGAGATATCAAATTTTGTGTCACATCACATGCAATGACAATAAAGGCAAACTAAACTAATATATATATACACACCTATATTATATGAACACAAACTTTTATGTTAGATACGATTAATTGAGACGAATTGATTTGACAGCTCTAATATATATATATATATATATATATAAATGTAATGGAATAGCAGGATAGATTGTGAGTTTTTGTTCATCTGCTAAAAGTCGTTCTGAAAGTGATTCCACTGATATCGTTCCTCTGTTTCGTTATCGTTATAGTTGTGTTACACCCTCTTCTATTCTTTAATATTTACAATGATTTTTTTAGAACTAAATTTGTATAGTTATTGTCCTTTTTGTGTTCAGGCATTCTGCATTTTTCGGCATTTATAAAGAAGTTTCTCTAAGCTCTTCTCACTTTGCCTGGGTCTCCTCCAAACACAGCGATGTTCTGCTGCACCCAGAGCAAAGCCGCTTGCTGATCCAGAATCCCATAATTCCCCACCGCTGACGTTCCCGGGTCTTTTCCTGACACTAGAAAGCCGAAAGCCCCTGCAGAGAGACAGATTCAGCCGTGTGTACATGACTTATTTTTACGGGTGTAACAATGTCACAATACAAAAATGCAATAGTGATAATATGTGTATAGTTCAACCACAATAAAATATCTGTGTGAGGAGAAAATTCAAGTTTTCGTGTCAGTACTACATTAAACTGCTATAATGTTGAATATAATGTATAATAATGCAACATGTGTGGGTCCTGATGAACCCTAAAATGTACATAAGCCCCGCCCCCTGAACACACAGTCCATGTGGAGAAGAGGAAGAGTTGTTGTCGAGCACATTTGTGAGTCTGATCAAACTTTAGCATCCATCTTTTCACATGCAATAGAAAGTCATTCTGTGTGCATCTCGCAACAGTTCCTATACGAGCGATTTATAGATGACCATGACAGAATATGCTAATTGAAGATCGTTAACTCCACATCAGCAACATAAATTCATCAACTAACCATTCAGAGACGTCCTGTTGCTTCTACATGTGTCACTTCTCGAGTCTCTCCATCTTTGTCTGTCTCCGTTTTAATAACAGAACAGTTTCTGTCATTTTAGTGTGTGTGTCTGCGTGAGGTAATTGCAGCTGCTAACACACACACACACACACACACACACACACACACACACACACACACACACACACACACACACGAGCTCTTGAAACCCCGCCCTCTGCAGCAGCTCATTTGCATTTAAAGGGCCAGGCACAAAACGGTGCGTTTTTGCAAACCCTCAAAAAGTGGGTTTTAACATGCTATATAAAAATATCTGTGGGGTGTTTTGTGCTAAAACTTCACACACACACCCTGGGGACATCAGGGATTTATTTTACATCTTGTGAAAGTGTCATTTTACCACCCCTTTAACATTTTACCAAATGTCTTGGACTGGAGTATCGCAATAATATCGTATCGTGAGTTCAGCATTGTCGTGATGTGTATCATGAGGGTATCGTTACACACACACACCCCTACTTATCTTACAGTGAGAGTCTCAGTGTCTCACCCAGGCGGTATGCGATGCTCACGACCACCGTTTGAGTGAAGTTACTGATGAAGCGTCCGTCGTAAAGCGGTTTGGAGGCGGATCCCGCGATGAAGTCTCCGCCGTGGATCCACACCATCACCGGCAGAGGAGCCGTGGAGTTCACGCTCACGGGAACGAACACGTTCAGGTACAGACAGTCCTCGCTCACCTGACGACACAAAACACTATTCAACACTAATATTCTGTCATCGTTTACTCTGTATGTTGTCCATATGACTTATTATGCGCTATATTCCAAATAATACAAATTGGTATCATGTGTATGACGCATTCAGACAATGAGACACATAAAAGTTAAATATTGTCACATTATACCCCCTAATGAACAACATAGTCGTTAAATAAATATATTTATGAATATGTTTGTTTATAATATATTTTATATTTATATTCTCATTGAAATAAACATGAGTTTAGTCATTTTGTACACACACACATATACTGTGTGTATATATATACATATATATATATATACAGTATATATATATATATATATATATATATATATATATATACAGTATATATATATATAAACACAATATATATGTATATATATAAACATGTATATGTAAAAAAAAAATAGTAATGCAAAAAATATTTAATTTAGATTTTTTATTTAAAATTAATTGAATTTGATTGGAATTAATGTCAATTGAATGTGTTTTCATACTCATTTCTTATTGGAATATGAGCATTTATTTTTATATTTTTAGAAATTATCTTTTGCATTGAAACTACTGAGAATTAATGTCACAATTCAAAAAACTTTAAAAAATAGCTTTATTTTTAAAGCAAAATAATAATAATAATTAATATATATATATATACTTTTTTTAATTTAATATAAAAAACATTGAATTAAATTAATGGAAATGTCATGTATATATACATAAGTGCAATACAATAATGTATACAGTATATATCAAATTCATTGAATTTAATGGGAATTTTATGTCAATAAGAATATTGGTGTGAAAATGTGCTTTAATTGTCATGAAAATAATGTCAATGTAATGTGAATCTAAATGGTATTAAAAATTGCCTCAATTTTCTTCATGCAAAATAATACCAATAGATAAAAAGCAATCAAAAAAATAAATATAAAGTTTAGATTTAAAAAAAATAATTTTACTTCAAATTTTTGGGGTGAAAATGAATGCTTTCATGAAATTCACCCAAAGATTTCAGGGAAAAACAAACATATACAATAAAATCTGACATTTTCAGGGCTTTATGGAATAACACATTTTTTATATCTATTCTGTGTATATATATATATATGAATGTATATATATTTAACTAACCCAATTAACCTAATTCTGTGTTTAATCACGATAAAATGACTTAATATAGCAAAACCCAAACAGCTTTTTCTGATCTTACAATCCCCAGAACCAGTGACGTCCCGCTCACCTTCTCGGGACACTCGTCAGAGACGGGTCCGACGCAGGCCTGCATGCACGGCGCTCTGGGATAGGTGGCGTCTCGCACCCCTCTCCACGGTGTGACGGGCCGGGGTGCTTTCCAGCGGGACGCTGCCACTGGCGGGTCGGCGAACGGGATCCCGTAAAAAACATAAGCCATGTCCAGCGTCAGGCCCTGGATGGTGCCGTCGTTGATGAGCAGTCTGGGCCCAGCAGGAGTTTGCTGGTCCTTGATGAGGGGCTGATCCGAGATCAGCGCTGCTGGAGACAGCTTCATCCGCTCCTCTGTACCGGATCCAGTGCTGATCAACACACACGCCAGCACACACAGACACAACACACACCTGTACGACTGCATACTTACTTCTGCCCGCTCGGGACCGACTGATGCATGCTGGGGTCCCACACATCCTCAGTGTGAGCACTTGTGACTCTTATTATGCTGCACACTGGGACTCTCTGTGTGTGTGTGTGTGTGTGTGTGTGTGTGTGTGTGTGTGTGTGTGTGTGTGTGTGTGTGTGTGTGTGTGTGTGTGTGTGTGTGTGTGTGTGTGTGTGTGTGTGTGTGTGTGTGTGTGTGTGTGTGTATAATGACAAGCTGACTGTCTGTACTTTAGAAAATTAAATCACATCAATTCCCTTGACGTTCTTCGTTGGATACTACAAGTTGAGTTGGTGAATTGGACTATTAAAAAAAGCATTCAAATAACATGAAATTTCATAGTAAATAGTTTTACAGTGATTTAATGATATTGGTAAAATGATATATAAATATTTATAGAACCTGAGTACCTTAAGGTACCATATACATAAGAAATAAATTCATAACCTGTGTCTTATGATTATAATAGTCCACACACACACACGCACACATAGTGCTGTCAAATTAATCGTTGTTTATATAATATGTGTGTGTATATATTATTATATTTATGTGTGTGTGTGTGTCTCTCTGTGTGTGTACATACATACATTGATATACGCACATACACACATAAACACAAGCTTTTTTAATGTTAGATGTGATTAATCAATTTGAAAGCTTTTAATTTGACAAAAATTATAAGAAACAAAATGCATTCTGAAAATAAACATTCAAACATATACTTCTAGGTTTGAGAAATGGGATATTAAAGGTTTTAGATAATAATTGTGTGTGTGATACCTCCTCCACACCGCCAGGCGGAGGTACGCGCGCTGTTTGCCTCGTGCTCATGACGACCGGGCGCAGCGTCTGACGTCACTGCTAACAGCAGCAATGGCGGCGCCCACAGAAAGCACGAGTGAAACGCCAACAAATAAAAAACAGAAAAAGAGCAAAAATACAGGTACAAATACACCTAGAAACAGTCAACTATAGCTACACAGTATTATCCAAACAGTGCGTGTTGACATCGCGCCTATAATTCCATGTTGGTGAAGTCAAATGACATGTTTATGTGTGATTGCAGATCGTGTAGAATTAAAGTTATGTTTTTCTTGTAGCTACAATGATGTAGTACTTTGTTAGTGTGCGCATTTAATTTCTGTTTTCTCCAAAACATTCAGTTATTGTGCATTTGTTGTCTTCCACATCTTCGGTAGTACTTCTCTGATACACAACTGATGTCTGTAAACAACTAAATAAAATTAACTTGAATGTTTCCAGCTCTATAGGTGTACTAGTACAGGCTTAGTGTGATATTAAATGTTATTACCGTGGTATTATACATACTAAGTGATGTTTATGTTAGTGTACAATGGTATTTATAATATACTCCAAGGTGGAGCATAATATTATATGCACATTTTGGGGAATAAACGCACATCCAAAAAGTTTTTAAATCTCTATTTGGTAACTTAAATGTTGATTTTCCAGCTCTATAGGTGTACTAGTACAGGCTCAGTGTGATATTAAATGTTAATACCGTGGTAATATACATGTACTACAGTACTTGGGTATGTTTATGTTAGTGTACAATGGTATTTATAAGATACTCCAAGGTGGAGCATAACATTACATGCACATTTTGGGGAATAAACGCACACCCCAAAGTTACTGTAAGCTGCTTAACGTAAAAGTGTTTGCTAATTTCTTAATGAATTACTAATTAATCTCTGTTGTCTGAATCGTAGCGGATGAGACCGAGCTGCTGATGGTGCCAGACGGCTGGAAAGAGCCTAAGTTCACCCGAGAGGACAATCCCAAGGGATTGCTGGAGGAGAGCAGCTTCGCCACACTTTTCCCCAAGTACAGAGAGGCGTACCTGAAGGAGTGCTGGCCGCTGGTGCAGAAGGCGCTCGGAGATGTGGTACGTGTGTCAGGACAATCTTCATTTGGGTTTAAAAATGCTTGTAAGCTCACTGAATTAGTTTGTCTGTTTTCTCCTGCTGTTCTGTAGTTCATCAATGCCACACTGGACCTGATTGAAGGCAGTATGACGGTACACACAACAAAGAAAACATTTGACCCTTATGCAATCCTCAGAGCAAGGGATCTCATCAAGCTATTGGCCAGAAGTGTGCCGTTTGAACAGGTATGCATTGTACTGCTTTACAAGCTGATTTGATCTACATATATATATATATATATATTATACAGAGAGAGAGAGAGAGATAATAGTTATTCAGTACCGGTCAAAAGTTTGGAAACATTACTATTTTTAATGTTTTTGAAAGAAGTCTCTTATGCTCATTAAGCCTGCATTTATTTGATCAAAAATACAGAAAAAAACTATAATTTGCTAATTATTATTACAAGTTCAAATATTAGTGTTCTATCTTAATATATTTTAAATTATAATTTATTCCTGTGATGCAAAGCTGATTTTCATCAGCCATTACTCCAGTCTTCAGTGTCACATGATCCTTCATTCTAATATGCTATTATATATATATATATTAGGGCTGTTAAACTATTAATCACATCCAAAATAAAAGTTTGTGTTTACATAATAAATGTGTGTGTACTGTGTATAATTATATATATATATATATATATATATAAATACACACACATGCTTGTATATTTTTAAGACATTTTTGCATGTATATACTGTATATAGATTTATGTATAATTTATGTTATATTAATGCTGTGCATGATAGCTGTTCCTCAATCAGTGTATGAGGCACTGCTGCTTGCGCTGGGACTATAGCGTTTAGCTTCAATTTTGATGAAATTATTCTCTAATCGGTTGCATATTATGTCACGGATATATCCCTCGAATGCATAGTGCAGTCCCTTCTGTCTCGCTCTCTCAGATATTTCACCTGTTCGCCAAAAACTACTAATTATCTCCTTGGGAATGTCTGACACCGGTGCATACACACTGTAATAGACGTGCCAGGCACGAAAGCTTGTCAGGCGTAGCAACAGTAACTAAGGAGGGTCAATTATGGCGCTTTTCCACTGCACAGTACCAGCTCGCCTTGGCTCGCCTCGCCTCGACTCACCTTTGTTTGGTTTTCCACTGTGTAAAAGTTGTACCGGTACCTGCTTCCAGGTACTTTTTTTCGTATCACCTCCGGCGAGGTTCTAAGCGAGCCGAGGCGAGCTGAGGCGATACTAAACTGACGTGACACACGGGAGACTGCTGATTGGTCAGAGATAATCGTCACTATTCACTGCGTCATTATTGCACGCGCCAGACGGAGTATCCTGAATAACCCCGGCATTTTTAAATAGTTTTGCCAGAGATTGCGTGATATACCCATTACTAATATTATGTAAAACAGCATACACTCGATTTCCTCCATTGTCCTGTGTGTGTGGGTAGCGGGTGTGTGTCGCGTCGCTATGACGACCAGGTACTATTGTGGAAGTACTATATGCAATGGAAAACGGAGCGAAGCGCGAGCCGAGACGAGGCGAGTCGAGCTGGTACTGGTAATGGAAAAGCACCATTATTGTGCAAAATCACTGAATTCTGTGCAAAAGCACAGATTATCATTATTGATCAAAAGTGTCACACAGACATTTGTAATGTTACAAAAGATTTCTATTTCAAATAAATGCTGTTTTTTTAAGCATTTTATTAAACAAAGAATCCAAATGGAAAAAAAAAAAATAATATGAGGCAGCACAACTGTTTTCAACATTGATAATAATCAGAAATGTTTCTTGAGCATCAAATCATCACATCAGAATGATTTCTGAAGGATCATGTGACTCTGAAGACTGGAGTAATGATGCTGAAAATTCAGCTTTGATCACACTTTAGAATATATTTAAGTAGAAAAAAATATTTTATATTGTTACATTTCACAATTTTGACTGAATTTTTAAACAAATGAAAGCTTGGTTAAATTTTTTTTTTTTAAATATATATAATCTTATAATTTAGCCTAAAATCTTTCTCTAAACCTCCCTGTTCTTTTCAGGCTGTAAGGATACTTGAAGATGACATGGCTTGTGACATCATAAAAATCGGGACTCTTGTGCGAAACCGCGAGCGCTTTGTGAAGAGACGGCAGAGACTGATCGGCCCCAAGGGCTCCACGCTGAAGGTGTGCAAACACACGGCTCCGCTTACAGCAACGTCTCCCTTCATGTGTCCATATTACACTTCACTTGTCAATATTTCTTTTATTCCCAGACAGTGAGGTCCAAAAGTCTCAGACCACATTGAAAATCTGGGTTTTTGTTTTTCATTTATACTTTAAAAATGTTAAATCCATAAATTAATGTACATTTACCAATTCAGCTTTTCACTCAAATAGTTTTGATAGCCATTTTTTAATACATTTCTTTTTTTAAATTAATTTAGAAAGCTTAAAAAACTGTTGCATTTTCACTGGTGGACTTTGGATTCCTCTTTTTAATGTTATTTGCTCTTTTGCTCTTTACTTTTAAGAGATGAAGTTCGTTCTTTTGATGTTTTAATGTTGTTTTATTGCTTTTGCATGTGTTATTTCGATGTTACAGTGAATGTGATATCATGCATTTGTTCTGTTTCAGGCTCTCGAGCTTCTGACCAACTGTTACGTGATGGTTCAGGGCAACACGGTGTCGGCTCTCGGCCCGTTCAATGGCTTGAAGGAGGTGAAGACATTGATTCAGTGTCCTAGTTTTAATCATTCAAAACTGTTCCCCTTGAAAACTAACCACACTACTTCTGCTCAGTTTTAAATACATGAATGTAAAGGATTCAGTTTGAGCTTCTCTCTTGTTTCTGCAGGTACGGAAAGTCGTGCTTGAGACAATGAAGAATATTCACCCCATTTACAACATAAAGGTACATAGAAGACGGTGTAATATTATAAACTAAGATTTAGCGTAAAGAAAGTTGTCATTGGTTGTGAATAGAGCTGCACGATTCTGGATAAATTGAGAATCATACATTTTTTATTTTTTTTAAATAAAGATCAAGATTCTCCCACATGTTTAAAAATGTTTACATTTTTTTTTAATCAGCATGAACTATTCAATGACTCTCAAAGACTTTCATTACTGAATGAATCAACGTTTTTGAATGAATCTCTTGAACAAATGATTCAATGACAAATCAATTTTTAACAGTCACGTGTCGCCACCTACTGGTGTAACAATGTAATTTCATAGAATATTATTTAAAGCATCAAGTTACTTTCAAAAGGTGATTTACTCTTTTTTTAATCGCTACCGCAGACATCAGTGTTTATATCCGAACTATAAACTTTTATACCAGTGATCATTTGAATGATTGTACCAGTAATATTTCATACATACATGACAAGACAACTACTCTCTCCGGATCTGAATCTGTGTGATCGTACTTGTTTAAAGGTTTAATAGACTTATTGCTGAATCGTTATTTACGAGTAAGATCACATGCATGTGTGAATCAAGATCTTGATCTTTTAATGATTAATCGTGCAGCTCTAGTTGTAAACCATGTTAGGGTGGTCTGTAAATTAAGAATGTGTTACTGCCGTCATGAGCGACTCTAACAGTAACTGTGCTTGTGCTTCAATCCTCTCCAGACATTAATGATCAAGCGGGAGCTGGCGAGCGACCCGGATCTGCGCACTCAGAACTGGGAGAGATTCCTGCCCAACTTCCGGCATAAGAGTCTCTCCAAACGCAAGCAGCCCAAGAAGAAGACGGTGAAGAAGAAGGAGTACACGCCGTTCCCCCCGCCTCAGCCCGAGAGCAAGGTACGAGCGCACAGAAGATGCATCTGTTAATATTATTTAATGGACCTGAGCTAACATGAATTAACATTGAACAGTTATATTTATATTAATTAACGTTATTAATAAATACTGTATTACTTGTTAGTTAATTAACTAATGGAACCTTATTGTAAAGTGTTACCACTTGTTTGTGTTTTTTACATATTCAATCATAATTCAATGCAAAATTAATAATAATTATTAGGTATAAAAAAACAGAAACACACAATTGAACCTGAGAACAACTGTTTAGTAAAATATAGTATTGATCGAGTTGATTCTTGATATTATTAAATAATAACTATTATATTCTCTTATATATACTCTTTGATATAATATCAAATCTATAAAAACTATATTTATAAATACATATATTTGTTGAGTTTTTAGTTGAATGAATGTATTTTTGAGGACATCCCCGCACACATAAATGACAAAGTGTTTAAAAAAAAATTAATGATAAGTTTTTTTATTGACCGTTCTTGTTTGCCTAAGTGAAATATTCTTGTGCACAGATTGATCAGCAACTGGCGACCGGCGAGTTCTTCCTGCTGGAGAGCGAGAAGAGGCGCAAGAAGATGACTGAGATTAAGGTGTGATGGGTTTTATGAGTGTTTGCACAGATACTGTGACTGATTGGAGATAGTTCTCTCGTAACCGCTTGTTTATTTGTTGGACTGAAGGTGAAGCAGGCCGAAGCTTTATCCAAGAGACAAGAGCAGCGGCAGAAAGACTTCATTCCCCCGAAAGAGAAGCCCGCCGTGAAGAAGACCAAACCAGGTACGGCCAAACCTGGCGTCAGAAACTGCTGCGCAATACTGAATACACTGAGACGCATGCGACAGTGATGCGCTTTATTTGAGTTTTTATTCATATTTTAACTTTTCATGTTGATTTTAGTAGCTGAGCTATAAAAATAAAATGAGCTTATGCCATTTATTTTTTATTTTTTTATAAATATTGCTTTTTAGGTTTATTCTTATTTCAGTTTTTAGTTCCAGTTAGTTTTTATTTATTTATTTCCAGTATATCCAGTATATAGGTTTCATTTATTTCCAGTTTACAAATTTATTTCAGTTTATTGGCAACATTTCAAACTTTTGTTTAGTTGGAAAAACTTGAACTAAACGAAAATTAGAAATGTTGCCAATAAACTGAGATAAAATTATTAACTGGAAATAAATAAAAACTATATACTGGATATACTGGAAATAAATAAACTAACTGAAATAAAATAAATTAATCCTAAAAAGCTAAAAATAAATAAATAAATAAATATATATATATATATCAGCTTCATTTCAATTAACAGACATGTTTTTAATAGTTTATGTTGATAACCCTGGTCCAGAACTGCGTCTCATGTTGTATAATGATATTAATTATATTATTGTATTTTATTATATTTACTATATTTTTTTCCAGCTTTATTTTTAATTAACAAAAATTATTTGATTAGTTTTAGTTAACGATAATAACCCTGGTCCAGGATGGCATCTCATATTGTATTATAATAATAATGATAATAATAAAAGTAATTAAGATAAATTATTATTCATAATAATAAATTATTAAATCACAAAAAGTTAAATCGTTAAAATATAAAAATTAAACTTATATGTAAATATAATACGTTAAGCTTGTGCATTTATCCAGAGCAACTGCATGTACTGAATGTGATCTTAGTCAGAAGACTACGGTAGTAATATTGGCATTCCTAGTAATATGATTTTATATTGTGTAAATAATTCAAATCAATACGCATGTGAATATATGATATATATTTTATTACAACATGATATAATATTTATTATTCTCTTCTTTATAGCAACCACAGAAAACAAAATTGATATTCAAGCCATTAAAGACAAAGTGAAGAAAGCAAAAAGTAAAAAGCTTGGAGCTCCTCCTGTAAACCCCGAGACGCCGTCGGTGAAAGACGGCAAGCGGAAGAAACTCAAGCGCTAACTCGCGTCGGGCGATCTGAACTCTGATCCTGGACAAACATCACCGCACGTCTGTTCAGCGGCTGTAATACTGTGTTCATATAAAAGATGTTTGGTTTCATGCTTCATTATAAAACCTCAATCGTGTTTTAGATTTGGCTTTTGGAGATGAGGAATAAGAGACGGGAAAATATGAAACACAAAACTGTGTGTGAACGATCATCATGAGTTTGTCCTGCACCTGTTGCTTCGGTTTGAGGCAGACGGCAGATGCTCATTGATCGTGTTACATACTTCAGGTATAATAATAACTATGAACTGTGTACTGTATATACAGTATGCACATTAATATGCTATTTGATGACCTATAAATGTCTTTAGTCCAGCGGAATTTGTGATGCTTCTGCTCTCGTGCTGTCCGTCAAGAGCAAAGTACCTCTGTATGTTCATTTTTCAGATTCATCTTTTTTTTGCTACCCATCTTTTCTTTTTTTTCTTTTTTTTTTTACATGTAGTTCAGTGATTTCTCTGATATATGGCAATAAATCAAATGATATTTGTCATATATCTGTCTCGCTCTGAAGGGAAACTGAAGGGACTAGATGGACTAATTGATGAAAAACACATTTCAGCCCAAATCAAAATCATTAAATATTAATGGGATCTACAGATACTTGAAAGTTCATGAATTTAGAATTAGAATTTGTGGGGTAAATATGCTTAACCCCACCCCCTTTTTTAAAAAAGACATGAAAATGCACATTCCGAACTTAAATAATTGTAATTCAAGAATGCTTTTGGAATTTAGATGTAAGATTGGTCTTGTTTTTAAGAAGACATCTGGCAGATTTTTGTAGAAGTGAAAAAAATTAACAAAGTTAAACAGAAAAAAAGTTATAGAAGTTTGAGTTTATGAACATTTACAATGTTAAAAATTGTATTAATCATATTTTATATCAAATATATACTTTCAAAACCTGGTGGACTAAAAACGCAAAAAAAAAAAAAAAAAAAAAACCAAAGCCAAAAATCTGAACAAGTTGTGTTTCAAATTTTAGGTTGATATCTCAAAAAATCATCTTTCAGTGAGATTTAGTTTGGGCGCAGTACCACACTTCTCCACTAGTCGACATTACTGCCCATATAAGGGCGCCTCCATTTCCATATGTTGTTTGAGTGATCTGAACCATTATTTTTACAATTTTCATACAATTTATGAAGTAGACATCCTATTCAGAAGTAGTGTTGGAAGTTTGGCAGATTTTGCCAAATCTGCCACATCACACATGGTGAATCTATTTTTTTTTTTTTTATATTTAAAACATTTTCAGACCTTTTTTTCTAAAATAATTGCATGGATGCTATCTTTTTAACAATCTTTTGAGATTTCTACCATTCTTTCATGATTTTTCATGATTTCTTATGTTCATCACTATTTCAAAATAAAGCTTCACTTCAAACGCAAACAGGATATGATTGCAATAAACACAGGCAAACATGAGCCATATCTACACATTCTTTAGACAAGATACATTTACTTGAGAAGCAAAATGACTTGAGAAAACAAGTAATTGGAAATAATGATCAAAATTTAGTTTTTGTAAGAAAAATCATCTTGTTTTCCCTTGTGTATTTTTTTTTTTTTTTTTTGCAGTGTCCATTGTTAATTTATTGTTAATAATTTTTACAATTTGAAATATTAAAAGTTAGTATAAAATATTACAAGGTAGTATATAGCTATGTATAACATTTAATATTAATCTAGATTAATAAATGCTATGAAAGTATTTCATTTTAGTTCATTATACAGTACCTAATGTATCAGGTTTAATGTCAACTGATAGTGAACGGATCCTTATTGTAAAGTGTTTAAAATATTTCTGTGATCTACAGATACTTGAAAGTTTATGAGAATGAGATTTTGCATTGCAGAAATGAGAATTTGTGGGGTAATATGCTAAATTGATATGAAAATGTCAATGCAAAAAACAAACAAACACTTAATGCATAATTTTCTTCATAATTACTCTTTTAATGCAATGTATAAAATGTGCATGGAAGATTTAAAGTTCCTCCCTGTCCCAGTGGAAATATGGCATATTTGTTTTTGCAGTTGCACCTTCACTCGTATGCAAACAGGTTATAATGACATTTCAGGCAATAAACGCAGGCAAATATGAGCGGGACAGATATGAGTCTGATAATCACGACCGACAGGCAGAAGGAGCCGCAGGAGGACAGCACTGGGTCCCAGTCAGGAGTCCACCAATAACCTACACAAACACACTCATGTTTAGAGGATTTAATAGCAGGGTGCTGTAGATAAGATAACCATAACCGCCCGAAACACTCCAGTCGCTCTTACAAATGTCTGAATGCCGTTGCATTTGCACTGTTTCTCAACTAGTTTTGCTTCACAACCAAGATTAGTGAACCAGAATTTCACTTTTTAATTTTTTTTGTAAATGCATAAACATCGGAAATATGATTTACAGCCTAGTCTCCAAATATTAGATGAGTTTCAGTGGTTTCATTCTCTCAAAGGCCAAATAAAGGTGAACACCCATGGGTTCTGTATTTTTAA
Organism: Phoxinus phoxinus; assembly: GCF_949152265.1. Lineage (NCBI taxonomy): Eukaryota > Metazoa > Chordata > Actinopteri > Cypriniformes > Leuciscidae > Phoxinus > Phoxinus phoxinus. The sequence continues at coordinate 3,304,565 of NC_136884.1, forward strand.
GAGTGTATATTCATCCTATTTAATGCATATTTCTGAAATCCTGTCGTTTTTTATGGTTTAATGCCACATAATCAGCTTCCGACATCATTTGTGCGCAGACACAGAAACTCGCTGTGTTGCGATGACAGTCAGACATTTATAGTTGTGTGTGAAGTGAACAGATGTTTTCTGTGTATTCAGATTGAGAGGGCTTGTCTTACTGTGCAGGGCGTCGCGGGTCGAGTTTCCTGTGAAAGAACGAGAGAGAGAGAGATGTGAAGTGAAGCGGTTGTTGGAAAGGAGGAGTATGTTTGTATCTGACACTCACGACAGAGTTTGTTGTCACACGTGTCCTGACCACATTCGCTGCACGATGACCCTTGTCTGTATGGAGCTACGCCTCGATAATTTCCTCTGTTGAAAAAAATTTAGTTGTGTGTGCAAACAGTACGGAAACATGCTTTACATAAAATGCACCGTTCACAATTCACCACACCTGCAAATGTGGTGTTCACACTTACGCTGTTGCATAGTTGCACACAAATATGATTCCTGGCCATGTTGAGAAAGACGCCACACCGTTTGGACAGGCCTGCGCGGCACAACCAACCTTATACGTGTCTGCCCACACAACCTTTACGTGCAGAACGCAAGCGACACAGAGAGGGGTTATTCACTTATGTTGTGTGTATTTG
>NC_136884.1:3307738-3430238 GCF_949152265.1 Phoxinus phoxinus
TTTGCAATACAAAATAAATAAATTAATTAATTTAAAAAAAGATTAAAACATACCTCAATTCGTGTCGCTGTACAGTCTCCCCCTACTGGACGCATCAGGAACAACAGGGGCGTAAAACTGCCAGGGGCGTAAAACTGTTTGGGTCCTATATCTACCGGCTCCAGGTCTGCAGCCTCCCCATACTCCACCCTATGGCAAAGCGCCTCTGACGCGCAAACCAATCAGGTGACTTGGTGCCAGAGCACATCAGATCCCGCCAGAATGGGTGGGGCTTATGCAATAAAAGGCCATTGTTTCGATTTGGTACCCTCGCCCCGACTTATGGGGCCCTCCATGTGTACACAATCAGTTACTTAAAATATAATTGACTTTGTTTTATTGAGTTCGTGTTACTGAGTTCAAAGTAATGATGGTGATAAAAAATAATAAAAGATGTTTGAAATTAGCTTTTTGTAGTTTTGTATGTCCTATAGGGCAGGGGAAGGGACGAGGTATAACGAAAACTAAAGTTTCTAAGCAGTTGCACACATCTAAATGCTTTTTGACATTCAGAATAGGCTCAGATATATTTCAGCTTAATAGGGAGGGATACACCTGCACTGATTCGCCAATTTTACATGTATTTTGAAAATACAAAATACTTTACATTTTTCCACACAGTATTTTGTATTTGTATTTTAAATACATTTTCATGTATTTATGCCCATCCCTATAAGTCGCACCTGACTATAAGTCGCAGGACCAGCCAAACTATAAAAAAGTGGCACTTATAGTCCGAAAAATATGGTAACTGACATTAAAAAGTTAGGAGGAGAAATAAATACAGATGATTGACTTTTAAGACCTGTCTAAACAGTTTATGCAATCGCCCACATGACTTTCAGCTCCGTTTAACACATCTTACCACATCTCATTTTTAGCCTACCATGTAGCGCATGTTGCTGGCCGGTGGATTCACGTTGATGCGGTGGATATTGTGTTCTGTCACACATTCCTTAATAAACGCTGGGTCCTTGATATCAAAGAAGGGCTCGCTGGAAACCACTTTCAGCAGAACGGTGACGGAGATCAGAGCGTGAATAAAGTCACTCATCACTGAGTTTGACTGACGCTTGAGAAGTTTCCTGTTAGTGGTGTGGACATCGCCCTTTTTTTACTTCTGCTTTTTTTTAAAAGAGCGTCTGATGAACTATTTTTATATCAAAAGCAAGTCAAAACCTCAAATCGGTTGCATACCGCACTGCATTGTGGGTTAAACCACTTCCCCCTTCTCACCGTTTGAACACTTGTTATCACCATCAGGTAAATACAATGAATGAAGGTTTTAATATCAGGATCTATGAGTTTGGCATCTCTACCACAAAAGTAGTTTTTATTGTGCAATCATGTTTGCAAAAGTAAAATATTGAATAATTGAAGATGTTCTTCAGCATATTGAACATCCTGCATGCAGATGTGGTGTAACTGTGGCTTTGCATGACTCGTGTCCTGTTTCTCATGAGAGTAAATAGTTTATATATTTCTACTACATTGGAAACATGTTTTCTCTGACCTGAAAACTCGTTTTTGTTGATTGAAATAAAGCTGAAAATATAAATATTCTATGAAAAACTTAAACTTAAAAAAAAAAATCTTGCCTTGGCAACCCACTATAAAATACTCCTAAAATAACACTAATGTCTATTGATGTTTAGATTTTGTATATTTCTTTATATTATGATGTATTTAGAAGTCAAACTAAAAGTGAAAATCCTTTTTTCAATGTAAATGTTTTATTTATTTATTACAAATTATATTATCTTAATTAACTTAAACTTAAAAAAAGTTAGAAGGGTTGCTGTGGCAACTAACGGAAATAAATTTAGTTTAAATTAAGTTTCTTAAAATTGCTAAAACTAAAAAAAAATAAAAGTTAATGGAAATATTAAAAAATAGATAAAAATGACAAAATAAAATAAACTGAAAATATTAAAATAATTACAATTTAAATATGTATAACTTTATATTTTATTAATACATATTAATAAACTACAATACTAAAATATCACTGATTTCTATGTAGTTTATACTTTTTTTTTTTTTACAGTATTTCAAGTAGTTGATTATAAAGTGATCAGCATCTCATAATATCCCAGAGTTTAGTGACTTCTCCTGAATACTTAGTGACAGTAATTGTGTCTCCCAAATACCAGCGACACAAAACAAACAAACATTTCAAACCCATTTCATAAATAAACAATTAACTACATAACAACAATAATAGCAAACTTAACCGGAAACAGAGACATGACGCAACTGTAGTGCAATGAAGAAAATCAGCAGCCAGGGAAAACATACAATCATTATTTGTGCACAGAATCAAGTATTCCAGATAAACATAATACACTTTAACATAATAGCATCAGTATCACACCCCTCAGACCCCCATAGGGTGCCACTCAATTTTTTTTTCTATTTTTCATCCTCACCCCCCCCCCCCCCCCCCCCCCCCCAAATATGTTAGTAATGTGAAAAGAAAAAAGCTGACAAAATTGATGTATTCTAATGATTATTACTGGTAGCTCAAAGCGGACAAAGTTGTACAATATGCAACATTTTTGAGATACTAGCATGTAATATTAACTTCACATCACAAATCAGAATATTGCAAACATCCTCAAAAAGTAGACTAAACAGTTACTTCATTAATCAACAGTTACGCACAATCAGTTGAACACAAAACATGTCAAATAGTGTCCAAAATGTCAGCAATTAATGTCTGCAGATGTGGCTGTAAAGGTGGACTTGTTAGGATTTGGAAAGTCCAAATTTGAAATAAAATGGCTTTTTTGCGATAAATGTTCTACATATGCAACATTTGAGCTCATTGAGCTACCAGTAAATAATAATATATCTGAATGAAACTTGGCATTGCTACTATGCATCATAAAAGGAGCAGAATGAGGGGGTGAAACCTTTAACATTAAAAATAAAATAAATAAAAATCCATTACATTGAGTGGCACCCTAACCCATAACATAACACATAACACATAACCAATGTTATTATGACCCAGAACAATTCATCTGATAACTGGTTATCTGTACAAATCTGTTTAGCTGTTATGCTGCTTGATATTGATAACTGCTATTTCTTACCATATTATTTTAATATATTGTCATAATTATAGACATACTGTTTTGTAGTGTGAATAGTTTTACGGTTTACAGCACTTTTATTCTTCTAGTTATTTACCAACATGTACCTATTACTTAATAGTGTGTATTCAGGGTTCAGGCCACGCCCCCTTCATTGCGTGTGAGGACATGCGGATATCCTTGTAATTGAAAGCGAACAGATTAAGACAGCACACAGGCATTACTGCTCTCATCTGGCGTGTCCGTTTCACTGGCGATTTGAAGGAAATGATCCCAGTCTGGCCCTGAGAGTGGCAGATCCGTCTGGAAATGGTTCCAGAACCTGCCAGGGGAAAAACAAATGCTATTGTAGACCTAATAGTTATGAATGCCACCGCTTGTATTTCTCTGATCTGACATGTTTTTGTCATCATGTTAGTTGTTATTGTTAACTAAAATGTCAAAACTTTTAAATAAGCTTCCATTTGTTAACATTAAGTTAATGCATTAACTAACATAACTAACAATGCAGCAATTTAGTAACATTTGTTAATGTTGGTTAAAATGTTCAACTAATGTTAACTGATTCAACTTTTGATCTTAAAAAATATAGTAGTAAATATTGAGATTAACATGAACTAATTGATATTGTTCATTCGTAGTTCATGTTAACTTATGTCGTTATCTCATGTTAACAGATATCTAGTGTTAACACAAAACTGAAAAAATTGTTTTCATTAATTAAAATAAATCTGAAATAAAATATAAATGTCATAAATGAAAACTAGAAATTAAATAAGTGAATTAGTTAAACCAAAACTATATATATATATATTTTTTTTACGTTAAAACCTTCATACACTCTTAGAAGGAAAGGTTCTATTTAGAACCCTCAAGGGTTCCGTCAGGCACTTCATATAAAGAACCTTTTAGGGGTTCCATCATTTTTTCCATCATCCATCATGTTCCATGGGATCATTTTATGGATTTAGTTTTAGTTAATTGATAAAAAAAAACTTTAAAAAAAACTATTGAACATTAAATTATAATGCAATAATTTAAGACAAATTTAATTTTTAAAAATTGAGTCAAGAACACTATAGTTCTATAGGCCCTGTCCCAAATGGCACACTCCAGACTTGTGGACTTCCTCAGAGTCCACACTTAGGTGACGTCATGTAGTGCAGACCTGTAGGGCCCTTGGCGCGAGTCCACGAGGGCGGATTGAGAGGTGTTTTTGGGACAGATTCGATCGGTGCGCCGGAAATAACGCTCTGGTTGTTGTTGGACAGGAGAAATCACATGTTATCTCATCTCCATGTCAACTACACTGCCTGCTTTTACAGCTCTACATTTTGATATTGTGTATGCCTGGGCATTAGAAAATAGATACATCATGCTTATTTAAATGATGTATACAGTTGTACATAATAATACATAATGTTCCACTTGAAATAAGATTACAATTTTAACACATAATGAAAATGTGCATGAGTTTCAGATGAATTTACAGGTTTCAATATGCATACTACGTTTACATATGACTCAGTAAAGCCCTGACATTCGGTTCTATTTATTTAATGAATCATAATGCGATTGTATTATTCAACGCGCTATTATTATGTTTAAGATTATTATCACTATTATCAACCACTGGTCGATGACCATAATTTTTGTATGAACTGTAGGTAACAACTAGTGAAATGTACACCTAGATCATAAAAAACTTAATATTTTCTTCTCAGCCATGTTAACAATTGTCTGAGTGAAATCTCCCCTCATCCGTTGTCTGATTGGCCTTTTGCAAGGATTCCTGGGTAGGTAAAGTGTGTGGAGCCTGCATCCATGCTTCAAAGGTACAAAGGGGGCGCTGCTGAGCACACTTCAGAGCGTTACACCGTGTCCTAACCAGACGTGATGCGATAAGATCCAGCGACAAATAATATGTCTGTCCACACTAGACGAGATGTGTAAAAATCAATCAAAACCCACAGCCAATCAGAACAGCGTGTGGGCGGAGTCTCGTGGCAAGTGCACGGCACCAGAGAGTATCTTGACTGCAATCGCCAGGAAATGGATAAGTAGTGCAAATTCACAAATATTACACCATTTAAACAGTATTCAAATACATAGGCTACTGAGTTACTACAACAATCTTTGTCAAATAATACATTTGTTTCTTTACAGTTCGAACGTTCTTGTTTCCATTTGTTTAATTTCAAGATCTGAGGTGAATTATCCATTGTTGCTTTTACAGTTACAAAGCTGGGAGCACTAAATGATATTCAAAGTCACTTTACATGCTTTTAACATTAAAGGGGTGGTATATTGCCCTTTTCTTAAGATGTAAAATAAGTCTTTGATGTCCCCAGAGTGTGTGTGTGAAGTTTTAGCTCAAAATACCCCACAGATATTTTTATATAGCATGTTAAAGTTGTAATTTTTTGAGGGGAAGCAAAAAACTGTTTTGTGTCTGTTCCTTTAAATGCAAATGAGCTGCTGCTCCCGGCACAGAGGGCGGAGCTTCAACAGCTTGTGTACTTTTACCTCACACACACACACACATGCACTGAAAAAACTTTTAAACTTTTATGTTCAAACCGAAGTCAGAAAGATGGAGAGACTCAAGAAGTGACAACATGTAGACAACATTTCTGCTGAATTTATGCAGCTTATGTGTAGTTATCTACTAATCATTGATTAGCATATTCTGTCTTGTTAATCTATAAATCGTGTTCAGGGGGCGGGGTTTATGTAAATTTTAGGGTTGGTGATGTCACTAACCCGGGAGGAATGTCGTGTAGTCCCAATCAGATGTTTGTTGTAGTCCTTAAAAAATGATTTCTTTAAAAGTAAATATCTCCCTTTGCTTTAAACTTTGAGCGTTGTAACTTTGCAGATGTTGTTTCTGCTCAAACCGCAACATTACACACTAACTAAAAGTGAAATCATATTCAACCACCCCTTTAAATAAAGCACATAAACAGTGAATGAGATTATCATTGCCACACTTTGTGTTTGTTGTGCCAGCGCGACATCGCAGAAAAATAGAAACCGTTTCTAAAATAGAAACGTCGCGTGTCGCTGTCGGTTAGGACAAAAACTCTGATTAACATGGAAAAGATAAATTTTATCGCGTGTAGTTAGGACACGGTGTTAAAATGATGAATGGGACGGCCTACAGACTCGTAGACTCAGCGAGCGCAATTTAAGTCCACGAGACCGAAAGTCCACATATAGTGCGCCATTTGGGACAGGGCCAAAGAACCTCACTGAAGCTTTAGGGTAGCATGTAAATACCATGGTAAGTTAATAAAATCCCAAACATAATTTCCAATTGATACATGACTTATACACTCTTATGTATTTTTTCTTTTCATATTGTGATGATTGTATTTTACTTGTGGTGGTAAACATCAGGATCTCGACTCATTCTGTTATTGAAGCCGATGTACAGGTCGTCCCATAGCAGCCCGTTCAAAACCACGTGTCTCATCACGCCCACTCTGTTCTTGATCTACACACACACACACACACACACACACACACACACACACACACACACACACACACACACACACACACACACACACACACACGTATCAGAATCAGCGCATATCTCATCCAACACAGTCTGTGCTCCAGGACTTGAGTCAGGTCACCTCCTCGTACGCGTGATCTCGCTCCGGGCGCGTGTCTGGGAAAGAAAGATCCAGAAAGTCCACTAGATAGTCGTATCCTCCACGCAGGGGCTTGAAATCATCATCCGTCTCTATGACCTGATGGGAAAACACTCAGTGTTAGAGTTTAACTCATCTGTGTGTGGGATTGTTTGTGTATATGTGAGATACTCACTTTGGATCAATCTGGATTGTGTTTAAATGTGCTTTATAAATAAAGGTTGTTGTTGCCGTTTAGCTATAAAAATATAATTTACCCGAATGACCAGATTGTAGCCTTTAAATCCTGCCCAGTTATAATAGTACTGGATCCAGCTTTTGTATTTAAAGATTTCATCTTTAATGGAGGCATTCAGTTCATCCACATACAAGTCAAAGTCCCAACTGTCCTTATATATCTTTGTACCGCTGGACGGTTCAGTGATGGCACTCCTATGGTTATGATATTAAAACCAGAAAAGAAAATGAAAAACAGGCAGACATAATTACAGAGACTCATGCTACATGCTAATTCACTCATGCATATATGAATATGATCATAACAACATTATTCTCAAATCAAAATTAGACCGATGCATGCTCAAAAGCTATAAACAATAAATGTAAAAAGGTAAAAAAAAAATGTCAGAGACTACAGTCAATATGTTTACAAATAAATAGTTAACAGATTACACTTCTACTGATGAATATGCATTTATAAAATGCATGATTATTCAATCATGTTTGGTTATCATGGTTAACTAAAACTAAAAGCCTAAAAAAAATGTTTGTTACATCAAATAAAAGAAAAAAAGCTAATAATTAAACATCTCAAGCATTAAATTATTACAGAATTAAGAAAACATGAAGAACGTGAAGAGAGTTCAAAAGAAACTTGCATAATACATGCCTCTGATTTATAAGGAAATTTTTGCAAAACCAGTTGAGAACCGCTGATAATGCACTGAAGCTACATCAACATGTTCATATGCTACATGCTAATGCAGCCTTGGGAATGTTACATGCCAATGCTAATAAAGCCATGAGAATGCCACATGCTAATGAAAAAAACGCCACAAGCTAGTGGCAATAAAGTCATAGGAATGTTACATGCTAATGCTAATAAAGCCATGGGAAGGCTACATACTAATGCTAATAAAGCCATGATAATGCTACATGCTAATGCTAACAAATCATGGGACGCTGCATGCTAATACAGCCATGAGAACGCTACATACTAATGCTAATAAAGCCGTGGAGGCATTACATGATAATGCTAATAAAGCCATGGGAATGCTACATGCTAATAAAGTCATGGGAACGCTACATGCTAATGCTAATAAAGACAAAGGAACGCTACAGGCTATGGCTATTAAACCCATGGGGACGTTACATGCTAATACTAATTAAGCCATGGAAATGCTACATGTTAAAGCAAAGAACACTACATGCTTGTGTTAATAAAGCCATAGGAACGCTACATGCTAATAAAGGCATGGGAGCGTTACATGCTAATGCTAATAAAGCCATGATACCTTTTAGATGTGTCATTTAGCGCGAGGGCCAGATCCAGGACAGAACCGGGTAAAGGTGTCCAGGTTAAGATGTTTGGACAGCTCTTCCTGACTGATTCGTTCAGGTCTGCCGCGCTGTTCTTGATATTCGTCTCCTTTATGTACCTGTTAATCATGTTCGAGTGTTATTTCATAATACATTTTATGATTTTATTTATATATTTTTTAATGTTTTTGAAAGAAGCCTCTATTATAAACATCTTCACTGTTAGTTTTGATCAATTTAATGCGCCCTTGCTGAATAAAAGTGTTCATTTCTTTCCAAAAATGTTTTTTTCTTTGAACGGTATTGTAATAGTGATGTGTTTGAGTCACACTACATGCATAAAGTAGCTCGTGAATGTTGTTTCGTGTTGACTTTAAAGGGTAACTCCCCTTTAATGATGTTTTCATTAAAAGTGAATTTTTTTGTGTGTTTTTTCGTTTTGTGACGAGAGATGCGTTAATATCCACCTGTCAGAAGGATGAGCTTCAGTGAAGTATCCAGCGAACGGGCAGTAGATCTTGGGCTGCAGGGACTTCACCAGCTGAGTCTTATAGTTTAGCAGCTTCTTCCTCTCATTCTTGATGAAATCCGCCTTCCAGCTTTCTGTCAAAGTCAGAATTAGAATTAGAGTTGCATTAAAGGGATGGTTCAGAGTCATTTCAACCTAGGGTCCTTTGCACCAAGCATGGCCGCTTATTTAGAGATATCAGCCAAATGGCTTACGGCGCCTTCACACTGGCAGTTGAAATCATACACTGTTGAAAAGCGTCGGAAGCGTGTAGAAAACGGCCATTTTTTATTATACATTTTAATTGTATTAACTGCCCTAATAACATTAGAAAATGCTGAAAATAAAAAAAATCACATGACAACTTATCGTTATAAAATCATTATTTATTTTATTAAAAGTTAAGAATTCAGGTTTGTTTATCAGTACCATAGCAACGCTAACTTCCGCTGGAATTGTCGGATAGGAACCGTCCGTAGCCTTTCGCAAAACTTAAATTTTACTTGTTTGGCTCGAGGTCATGGTGCAAAGGACCCTGGGTTGAAATTACTCCGAACCATCCCTTTAATTCACATTTTTGAAGAAATAAACCTGCATGTGTAACAAAGACTTTATATATACAAAGATGGTGCATTCATTACTATAAATGGATAAATGGGAGAAAGTGTAACGCACAGTAATAAGTCCCGCCTTCTAAATAAAAGAGCCAATCGCCAGCGAGCTTGATTGACAGGCGATCTGCTAAATCATACTTCGCCATTCGCCATTTTGTCTGACAAAGCAGTCAGGAGAGTTAGTAGAGTAACATGGGAGGATTTGAACTTGAGAAGCGGTGTGTACTGATGTCTTCCCGCGGTTAAAACAACATTCCTCCTGATGTTCATTCATGTTTATTTGATGCTATAAATGAACTAGAAGGAAGAGACGATCGGTTCACGAGCAGCTTTATCTGAGGCTATACAGCGATCCTTCAGACACATTAAAAAGCCACAAAACGGTATTTATTGTTTACATTGCTATAAAAACTGTCAGTGTGTTGAGAAGCGTGCTTTTAATAATAATAATTCATTACATTTATGATTGCACATGTCCACTCCAGTTAAAATATGCAGTTTTTTTGTAATGATTTGAGCGTTTAGAAACAAAATGTCACGAGACAGATGTTGTCAGATTGAATTGGTGATTTCAAAATATAAAATGTAATCGTAATTTTGAAAAGTGAATGTTCCCCCTAAAGAGAGATAGGAGCTGTACTTGCATGACTGAAATAGCATTTCAAAGATGGCCGCCGAGTGAAATGACTCGCCTTAAAGGTTTGGTAGGTAACAATTGTCTAAAGAACTTTTTTTCAAATTGGCTTAAACTGTCTTTATATACCAATACATAATTCAAATGTAAGTACTTTGAAAAAGAGAGTATAAAAATTGAGTGACTATAGTGTATTTAACCTTCAAAAAACACAGCTCATTAATTCCTACCGGGACGAAACAAGTGATTGGCTTGCGCGACTGTCACTCTCCGTCGCCATGACTACCGCCACTATTACTGGCTCTGCCCACGTGCGCGCAGTCGCGCACCCGTTTTTAGGTGGGAGTGAATGGAATTAATGAGCTGTGTTTATTGAAGATTAAATACACTAGAGTCACTCAGTTTTTTATACTTTCTATTTCAGAGTACTTGCATTTTAATTATGTATTGGTATATAAAGACAGTTTAAACAAATTTTAATGAAAGTTTTTTTTAGACAATTCTGACCTACCCTACCTTTAAAGGGACTTTAAAGGGTGTGTAACTCACCAGTGTACTTGCCGCCGTGGAAGGTCATGGGGAAACCGGAGGCGCCGCCAGCGAAGTCGCTCATCATCACGTCAACACCGTGAGGAAGACGTCCATTGTTTGGTCTCGTGCAGTCCACCGTATTCAGGATCATGTGACCTTGGAAGGTGTTTTTTTTTTTTAGAGTCTATCCAATCTATTAGCAATGTTGTGCATTTCTGATGGGCTTTAGCCGCTTTATTGAGGAGAAAAACTATCTGTTGAAGATAATCTGTTTGTAGGTGATTCATCATTTTTATGAAACAATTTCAAAATGATCATACTGTAGTATCTTTACATATTTATGGAGGGTGACACTTTCACACCCTTGAACGGAAGAAAGTGTCGGTGGTTTATCTACACTTGAACTTTTACCCTAACGACAGTTTTTATGCATGTTGACTTCATGTCACCTGTATGTACTTTACATCACATGGTATAGATTAAAGGCAGAATAATGCAACTCTTATTGTTAATTTGTTACTTATTACTTAAGTTAATTAGTAATATATAAGCTCTTAGTCCTTCCTCAAACAGAGAAAGAACATATAAGGGTCACATCAAGTCAAGTCAACTTATAGTGCTTTATACAATAGCAGCATAACAGGGATAAACAGGAAAAATCAGTCTGAATGAGCAGCAAAATACCTTTATACTCCACGATCAAGCAGGTGTCCATCTCAGGATGAACTCCATCCATCAGAATCATAAACCTCAGGTGATCATCGACCTTTCAAATGATTCAAAAGCCGAGATCAAGAAAAGTAGAACACGTGAAAAAGGGAAAAGAAAAAAAAGCCACCGTATCACTTACATTCTGCCACACACCGAACGGCACCACGTTGATGTTTGTTAAATTCACTCCACTTTTCTCCAGATACCTGCAACAAAACACAAACAAACTGTTATTCTGCAAGTCTCCGGATCGCAGACTCCTCTAGAGCAGAGTTTCCCACACAGGAGTTGATTAAAAACTAAGTTCACACTTTAGTTTATGGTCCAATTCTCACTATTAAAGGGTTAGTTCACCCAAAAATGAAAATTCTGTCAGTAATTACTCACCCTCATGTTGTTCCAACCATGTAAGTCTTTCGTTCATCTTCGGATCACAAATTAAGATATTTTTGATTAAATCTGAAGGTAGTCTCACTCCTCCATAGGCTTTCAGAGGGACTAGTGAGGGAGTGAGACTACCTTCAGATTTCATCAAAAATATCTTAATTTGTGATCCGAAGATGAACGAAAGACTTACATGGTTGGAACAACATGAGGGTGAGTAATTACTGACAGAATTTTCATTTTTGGGTGAACTAACCCTTTAACTAACTATTAAATATGGATTTTGCCTCAATAAACGCCTAATTACTGCTTAGTAATAGTTCGGTAGTTGTTAAGTCTAGGTATTGTGTAGGATTAAGTGATGTAGAATATGGTCATGAAGAATAAGGCATTAAAGAGTATGGTTGAGTATTAATACTTCAAAAGTATTAGCTGCAATTAAAATTACTCTTAAAAATAAAGATTAGAAAAAGAGGTCTTTTGCCATAAAATAACCTTTCAGTGAACAGTTCTTAAAAGAACCATTTCCCACCATTAAAGACATTTTTGTGGAATGGAAAGATTCCATTGATGTTAAAGATTCTTCTTGGAACCATCAATGCCACAAAAAAAAAAAAGTGTTTTAAAGTGTATGAAGTGGTTTGCTCTAGAGTTCAGTCTCACCAGAACACCGGCCGTGAAGTGTTTCCGACATAAATGGGAATATCCGGACGCTTTTTGGAAAGATGACGCAAAGTTGGGTAGCTGATAGAAAAAAGATGCAAAGTTAGATTTTAAAGTTTTTTTTTTTTGCATAATATAATATAAAGAATATAATATATGCAGTTGAAGTGTTGTGGTGGATCAGACTGTAACCTCAGGTGATCTGAATGCATGTGGCTGATGTAAACGAGATCTGCCTGACTGAGTCTGTCCATGGCGTCAGACGGAGGTTCATGAACGAGCCACCAGCCTCTCGCAAACGCTGGTCCGGTGAGCCACGGGTCAAACATCATCGTCTTGTTCCCCGCTTTAAGCTCCATACACGCGTGCGTGATGTACGTCAGCTGAAACAAACACACACACACAGAGTATTTATGGATTGAATGTGTTTCATGCCAACAATGTGGTAAAACATCTTAGCGTCATCATGCTAATTCATGTTAGCAATATATTAAAACATGTTAGCAAACACATGCTAACAACATGATAAAACTTGCTAGCATTGTGATAAACAGTTTGTCACGGCGAACTTCACTTTCAATTTAAAATAGCTGGTTTCTATTTTGTAATATATTGTAAAATGTTTTTTTTCCTGTGATCACCCTAGTGAAAAAAAAGTATACTTTATTGTATTTGAAATATATTCCCTTTTTCAATAGTACATTGCAAATATACAAAAAAAAAAAATACTATCTTTAAATATATTAAAAGTATATTAGCATCATGCTTTTTATCTATTTTTATAATACAACTTTTAACACACTTTAAAATAATAGTACTTTAGTATATTTTCTAAAAATATATTTAAAAGCAAGCACACTTTTAACATATTTCTAACAAGTGCACTATAAGTACATTGGTAATAAATATATGCTTAAATACACTTTTAAGAAATATGCTAAAAACAAGCATACTTTTAATATATTTCTAACAAGTGCACTATAAGTACATTGGTAATAAATATATGCTTAAATACACTTTTAAAAAATATGCTAAACACAAGCATACTTTTAATGTATTTCTAACAAGTGCACTATAAGTACATTGGTAATAAATATATGCTTAATTACACTTTTAAGAAATATGCTAAAAACAAGCATACTTTTAATGTATTTCTAACAAGTGCACTATAAGTACATTGGTAATAAATATATGCTTAATTACACTTTTAAGAAATATGCTAAAAACAAGCATACTTTTAATATATTTCTAACAAGTGTACTATAAGTACATTGGTAATAAATATATGCTTAAATACACTTTTAAAAAATATGCTAAAAACAAGCATACTTTTAATGTATTTCTAACAAGTGCACTATAAGTACATTGGTAATAAATATATGCTTAATTACACTTTTAAGAAATATGCTGAAAACAAGCATACTTTTAATATATTTCTAACAAGTGTGTAACCCACCCAATTAATTGAGGCTGTGTTTTCATGTATTTTCATGTATGATTTTATATTTTTCCTTGCCTAATGCATGAAATGTTCAGACATATGTTTTATTATAATTTATTTCATTTATTATTTTGTTTTTGCTGAGGGCCGAAACTAATAAAGAATTGCGTCGATGGGTGCTGACGTCACATTCGCGCCAGCTCGTTGAACAGAGAGAGATGTGAGCCACATGTGTGGCTATCGTTTATCTTATCCATCGTCGTCAATATTCTTCTAATTTTATGTCTGAACTGTTTTATTGCATTAGGTAAGTCACAATTGTTTCATATTTTCATAAATAATGTTTAAGTTTGTGTTTGTTCATATAAGAAAATGTGGATGGTTAATGCTGTTCGTAATCGAGTATAAACTGGGCAATACAACACATGTAAAGTGTTTATGCTGTATTAGTATACTTGTTAAACCTGTTTACACATTTATGTTATGGGAATAATGTATTAAGTTTAAGAGTTATATGAATGTTTTATATGCATTTCGTGATGGGTGCTGACGTCACATTCGCGCCAGCTCATTGAACAGAGAGATATGTGAGCCACGTGTGTGGCTATCGTTTATCTTATCCATCGTCGTCAATATTTTTCTGATTTGATGTCTGAACTGTTTTATTGCATTAGTTGGCTTGTTTCAACGCTCCGTGGTCGTGTTGGATTCGCGCAGTGAGGCAGAAACGCGCTGGATTCCTATGTGGAAGAATCGAGTCATCTTGGCGACTCTTTCACGAGGAAAAAGATTCGATTTGTTCATCGTTCATCCCTGCAAAGTCTGTAGGCATTCAGCTTCAAACGAACTGAATTGAACTGAGTCGATTACATTTCCATCTACACCAATTTAACTGAGTCAATTACACTTCTATCCAAATGAACTGAACTGAGTCATATTCGCACGAACTGAACTGAGTCCATCACACTGAACTGAGTCAATTGCATTGCACTCAGACTTCATCACACTTACAAGGTTGAATTTAATTATTTTATTTTCATTTTATTTGATTGTCATTGATTGAATGGTATAGATATCTCATGTGATGTGTACAAAGTGATGCGTGCCTATGAAGTGAACAGCGAAGTGAGATTTCAGTGTAGCTACTGTTCAGTGAACTGATTGTTTCATTCATTAATTTCATTATTATTCATTAATTCATATTTCTGATTTTATTTCATTCCTTTGGTTCAATAATTTTTATTTTTATTTATCTGTCTAGTTAGGATTTTAGACTTATTTAGTTTAAATAAGTGCAGTCACACATTATAATTTTTTTATATATTTTTTTATTAATGCAAGGTGTGACACCCCGAACCCAGGACTCCATATACTTTAAGTTGTGATTATAAGTATTTGGTGAGCTCAGACCCTAAGTAGATATTTTTCCTCCTTTTATTTTATGGTGTTATCCTATTAATGGGTTACAAGTGCACTATAAGTACATTTGTAATAAATATATGCTTAAATACACTTTTTAATGTGCATTTGTTATTGAAGACAAAGTGTGCTATTTGTAGTATTTGGATTAAGCCAAAGGTATTACGGAGAATATAATTTTTACTCAAACATAATAGACTTGTATATTGCTCGTAATGTACTTGTAACACAGATAAAGTACACTTTATTATCACTAATCAAGTATGTATCTAGTCCCTACACAGGCATATACTTAAAGTATACTAAGTATACTTGAAGTTGTTCCAATTTAGTACACAAAAGTACACTAAATACACTTAAAGTTATGCTTTACTACAATTTAAATACAACTAAAATATACTTAGTACAAAATTAGTTGTTTCAAAATAGCACACTTAAAGTTAACTAATCCTTAACACACTTGAAGTATACTTATAATTAGTGTGGCTGCAAGTATACTTATTATATATTTTTAATATATTTATGGTATATTTCTTGTATGTTTCGAAGACACTTTTAATTAATTTTTAATGTACTTATAACACAAATAAAGTACACTTTAATACACTAATCAAGTATGTAACTAGTCCCTACACAGGCATATACTTAAAGTATACTAAATATACTTAAAGTTGTTCCAATTTAGTACACAAAAGTACACTAAATACATTTAAAGTTATGCTTTACTACAACTTAATTACTACTAAAATATACTTAGTACAAAATTAGTTGTTTCAAAATAGCACACTTTAAGTTAACTAATTATTAATACACTTGAAGTATACTAATAATTAGTCTGGCTTCAAGTATACTTAACATATTTTTTTTTCACCAGGGCAGAGCTCAATTTTCAGCATCATTACTCCAGTCTTCAGTGTCACATGATCCTTCAGAAATCATTCTAATATGATGATTTGCTGCTCAAGAAACATTTCTGATTATTATCAATGTTGAAAAGTTATCCAGTTATATTTCTGAGGAAATCATGACACTTTTTTTCTTCTTCAGTATTTGTTGATTAGAAGGTTAGAAATAACAACAGTGTTTATATACATTTTTGTAACATTTTAAATGTGTTTACTGACACTTTGTCAATTTAATGTGCCCTAGCTGAATAACAGTATATTAATTTCTTTAAAAACAAAACAAAATTTTTAATGGTATAAGCATGAGTATCAGCGCGATTTACTCTACTTTTTTCCTTTGGCATTTTATTTATTTTTCATTATTTTGTTATATGAGAACACGCAGGTTCTAACAGTGTTTATTTAAACAAACTCAACTACTCATCGATACGTAATGGATGACAGACCACTGGACAGTACTAAACACAGGCTTAAATACACAGGCAAACAGGGGAGTTAAGACACAGCTGACAAGACTAACCCAAACTAATGACGAGACGAGTGAAAATATTCAAACAATGAACACAAACCAGACAGAACCTAACCGTGACACAAACTTAAACTTAAGATGATTTTGACTGATCCTTTGGCAAATAAAAGCTACAGAATCTATAGAAGTTTATTGAACTGAACACAGTGTTCTCATAGGTGTGTACATGTGTGAGCAGGGACAAAGCAATCAGGACTGACACACTCCGGTACAATTATTTAACATGCAGTTTGAATTAGCACAGAAATGTAATAACCAAAATATTGCATAGTCTTCACTGTATGAATTAAGAGTAAATGTATTGTTATTGAAGCTAAATAAGTTAAGAGTTATACTCTTTATAGACTAAAGAGTTATTCAGTCAAAAACAGTAAGTTATTTTCTCTTTTATTTGTTTCACATTAATGACACAGAGCTACAGGTTTATTAGGCTGCTGTCACTTTAAGGCCAAAGCACGGATCCATTATACTGATACAAATCCGGTTTACACCCAAATGTTTACTTTCACGTAAGACTTAACGGGCTGTGTTTACATGAATACTACATGATGGACATTTTAACACAATTGACCCTTTAGGGAGTTTGATTGACAGGCGATCTGACCAATAGTAATCCGCCGAATCCGCCATTTTTGTCCGACAAAGCGGTCAGGAGAGTTAGTAGATTAACATGTGAGGATTTGAACTTGAGAAGCGGAGTGTACTGACGCCTTTCCGCGGTTAAAACAACATTCCTCCTGATGTTCATTCATGTTTATTTGATGCTATAAATGAACTAGAAGGAAGAGATGATCGGTTCACGAGCAGCTTTAACTGGCTCTACAGCGATCTGTCAGACACATTAAAGAGCCACAAAACTGTATTTATTGTTTATATTTCTTAAAAAAATTACCAAATTTTTAAGTTGAGAGTGAGACTATGTTTCAAATCAAAAGTAACCTGCACTATAAAAAATGTGGCTGCGATTAGTTAAAATTTGTTGAGATAACTTAAATATCCAACTTAACCAAACTAAACTTAAGTTAACTAAACTTAATATTTTAAGTCAAGCTTGAACACATACTTTTTAAAGTTAAAACAATGTTGGATTTTAAGTTGTGCTAAATAATCGCAGCAATTTTTTTTACAGTGTGGTCTGTCCTGTCTGTCAGTGTGTTGTGTGTGTCCTCTCTGCTCCGCGATGTATTTTTCTCTGCGTGAGAACATGGTGTGGCGTGAGAGCGGTAGCTTGTCGGACATAGCAACAGTAACTAAGGGGGGCGGGTCTTTGCGAACGGTCATGTATTCGACCATTCAAGCAAAATAAGGGTGAAAAAGTGCTGAACTCGCATGGTGAGAGACACTGCTTTCTGTGTGCACATTTATGCTGTCAGTCATAAAATAACACTATTAGATTGTTGTAGGGTTAGACTCAGGTAGACTGAATGTTCTGACCAGCGCGGATCATTAATGAGTGTGATTTACCGTGATCTCTCCGGCGTGTAGCTCTTGTGCTTCTCTCGGCTCTGCGGTCCAGGGGTCTGGAGGATTCAACTCAACCAGCTCTAAACTACCGTCTGAGTCTGACAGCACTGCCTCTACACACACACAATCACACACACACACACACACACACACACACACACACACACACACACACACACACACACACACACACAGACACAGACACAGACACACACACACAGACACACACACACACACACACACACACACACACACACAAAGACAACATTCAAAAGTAGAATTTCCATAATGTTTGCACAATTATGTTAGGATTAATTAACCAATTATATGGGCTATATACACACATATCAAATATATATTTGACGTGTATTTCAAACATCAAATATATATACATCAAATATATATATATATATATATATATATATATATATATATAATATAGGCCTATACACATATAGCCTACACCTATCAGTATTAAGTTTTAAAAATTATTAGCGAGAATTAAAATGACATCAAATGTTTTTAAAACTCTTAAAAATAAAGGTTCCAAAATACACAGCGATGTCGTTAAAGAACTATTCAGCGAACAGTTCTAAAAAGAACCTTTTCCACTATAAAGAACCTTTTGTGGAATGGAAAGGTTCTCCAGTAGCAGTTTTAAATAACAATGTCAATGATTTTACCGAGTTCATCTTGCTTGAAGCTGTCTGGAGGGTTGACGTACTCCATGGTGGCCACGTTAAGTTTCCAGTAGTGTTTAGTGCAGCGCACTGTGCTGTTACACAAATACACAAGCAGTCTGATGATTCCTATAATGTACTTTTAGTATTGAATTGTAAATGTTTGTGTCAGTGTTGGTTGCAGAGATGAAACAGGATCTAAGTGCAGCAATCTTTATTCAGAATTCAACTCAAATCTTCACAAAACAGAATTGCAGAAACAGAACAAGCGACTTAACATGACGTAGAACTGAAAGAAACACAGGGTTTAAATAGACAGAAACACAGTAACAGAAAGAAAGAGAGAGAACAGAGGCGAACTGAACTAGATCAACAATTCAGACATGAACAGAAAAACAGCTAAACTCTCATGAATGCACAAACTCAACACGTGAAAGTTTGTCTGCTAAATAATAATAATAATAATGCATTTTACATTACTTGCATCTCTTGTGCTCACCAAGGCTGCATTTATTTGATCAAGAAATAACAATAAAATTGTAAATTATTATTACAAATTTATGGCAAAGCCAAATTTTCAGCATCATAACTGCAGTCTTCAGTGTCACATGACAATTTCATAACAATCATTGCACAATTAAACAATGATTTCACAAGTTATTGCACAAAACTATGGCGTAGGCGAAAGAAAATTAATGTCACAGTTCCAATAAGGAAAGAAACGTACGTTCCTCTGACTTTCACCTGCTTCCCCCCCCCCAACAAATTCCTTCTTATGTGTTCTTCTTCTTATTATTATCTCTTATTATTTCTGTTTAGGTTCACTCACCTGCCGCCCATATCCTCTATGTCTTTACTGAAGAGTCCACCCTGGTGTTTGCACTGGTTTCTACACGCTCGTAGTTTGTCTTTGACTTTGTAAATGATGTAACATTTGCCATCCTCTGGGTTTTTCTTGAAGTTAATTCCCTCTTTCAGTGTCTGGACGTCCTCGGGCTGCAGTCGCAGGACCGTCTTTGAGACCTGAGATGTCATTGTGCTCCGGCTAGAGATGAGCGGTTCGTCAGTTCATTGGCAGATAAGAATAAGGTCTTTTATAATATGTGACCCTGGACCACAAAACCAGTCACATGGGTCAAATTTTTTAAATTGAGATTTATACATCATATGAAAGCTGAATAAATAAGCTTTCCATTAATGTTAGGATAGGACAATATTTGGCCGAGATACAACTATTGTAAATCTGGAATCTGATGGTGCAAAAAAATCGAAACATTGAGAAAATCTCCTTTAAAGTTGTGCATTTATGTTCACGATTGTGCTGCATTCACTCACAAAAATACATGTTTTATATATTTACGATAGGAAATTTATAACATATCTTCATGGAACATGATCTTTACTTTTTTGACAAAATTTCCACCTATTTAAACTAAAAAATGTATATTCAGTTGCTGCCATAAATTAAGGCCTATAATCAAGTAGACTTTCTTGTTCTGTTCTGAATAGGCCACTGTTAAATTTAAAGTATTTGTTGTGGAGTGAGGGGAACTCATAGCCTGTAGTTTATCTGGTTTTATAACTTTTATAAACATTTCACTTTATTTACCGGTATTTTACATTAGCCTATTTCTGAATGTAGCCTAATATTGAGACTTAGGCCTATATGTGACAGAGCCTATTCTCAAAACCGCAATTTTATATAGCGTATTTATCATGCTGCAAACGTTTTAAAGTATCTTGAAAAATTACTTTTAACCCTAAACAGTGTCTGTTTAGTCATTGTTCATTTTATGTAGTGGTGCCCCTCCAAGGGATTAAAGTGTGTGTGCGTGTGTGTGTGTGTGCGCGCGCGCACAGGTGAAAGGGTGACTTGCTGGTTGAATTGCTGATTTTGTTCATGCCATTGTTTGTCTACATAGCCTATTTATAATTTGTTTGTAGTTAATTACTGGTAGGTGTTGTCTTGCATATTTTTTTTTAAATCTTTAATAACATTTGTATTTTTATATATGCCTACGTCTCCTGCCCATTTCCAGTTAGCGAATCGAATTGTGGAAAATGAATTAGTAAAAAGTCCCCGGGTGAGATTCCAAGGTGGATGAGTTCCTAGCGCATGTTAATCTTTAAGTAGATAACAGGTAGATAACGAACTATACGAGTCATTTTTGGGAACATTTGTACTTTTAAGAGTCGATTTAAATGTGGGTAGCCAACTTTAACTCGAGTAGCATACATTTCTAATGAAAAAAAAAAGACTCTCGTTACTTTATTTTAATGCAATATATGCAATGCAATAATATTATACAATACACGTTAAGAAATGTTAAAGGTTGTGTAGGTAAGAATTGTCTAAAGAACTTTTTTTCAAATTGGCTTAAACTGTCTTTATATACCAATACATAATTCAAATGTAAGTACTTTGAAAAAGAGAGTATAAAAATTGAGTGACTATAGTGTATTTAATCTTCAAAAAACACAGCTCATTAATTCCTACCGGGACGAAACAAGTGATTGGCGACTGGCACCCGTTTTTAGGTGGGAGTGAATGGAATTATGAGCTGTGTTTATTGGAGTCACTCAGTTTTTTATACTCTCTATTTCAGAGTACTTGCATTTTAATTATGTATTGGTATATAAAGACAGTTTAAACAAATTTGAATAAAAGTTTTTTTAGACGATCTGACCTACCCTACCTATTCCAAGCGCGCGCTGTCTCTTTTGGAGCGATGCTTCATTCACAAATGAATCACTCATTACTTAGAGTCGATTCTGTTAAAAAACTTGATCTAACAATTTAGCAAAACTGTGTACATTAGTTCGCGAATCAGTTTGAGTTATTTGTTCAGTTTTCTGCACGCACTGAATCGTCTTAAGCGGGAATTAAAGATCATGATGAGCATTGGATGAAGTGGAGGACATAAAGTCAATTGAACGCAAACCTGCATCGTAAACAATTGTTTGCCATCTCATCTCTTTATTAGTTGAACATCTGCGTATGCTGTCTGCATCATTCATGTGAACGATTCCACAGGTAGGCACAGCTACACGCGATTTCATTTCATACATGCAAAACATTTTACAAACAGATCATTACGCAGAGTAGGCTACACGAAAAATAAGATAAACTACCGTTGTTCACAGAAATAAACACCCGCCAAACAGCTGTTTAAATGTGCCTGCAGACATTTGATTGCATTTTGTAGAAGATATGCCTTATGTGAGTTGAGATGTCATAGCGGTCATGAGCGTGTAACCGTTTCACTTTCTCCTTCGGGTGTCAGTGCATCCGTTTATATGAACGCAAAACTCTGCTGGTTCTCTTTGTCTAACTAATAAGTATGGTCTAACTAATAAAGATTAAATATTTCATTAAGTAGCCTAGTTTTACTTTAGTAGCCTACAGTTTTTGAATACTCAACCCACCTCCGTTTTTAAGCCTCATGCTCTGCCACATTAGAAAATAATAATTATTATAATATATTAATTATAATGTATTAAAATTAGATTACAATCACATTTTGAGCAAAATAATGTGCAGAAATTATGAGCATTGGATAAAGCTATAGGTTCAAAATTCTTGTTTGATTTTGTTGACATATTAGAGGTAAATATATTTACAGAGGTGATTTTAAATGTCTTTTTATCACTCCATAAATAAGAAAACACTGTCAACAGCCAGAAAACAAAATATTTTCACCATATTTTAAGGAATAAACTTAAATATATGTATGGCAAATAATATATACAAATCCCTTTGTAAAACCCTTTCGAATATGGAATAAAACTTTTAAGTGTGGTGAATGTAAACTTACTCAAAGTAAGACAAAAGTAAGTTATATTTTGACTCAAATCTCACATAATTTAAAGATATGTATTGAAATTGAAATCTACAGATGCAAATACATATAACGTTTGATAAAATAAACACTTAAAAGTGTATTTTAGGTGATGTCTTTCCACTAGTCCAGCAAAATCTCAAAAGTGCATGAATAAAACAATGGTTTTGCCTGTAATTTCTTGCTTAAAGTTTTCGAATACTCGAAGAAAAGATTTTTTTAATAATTTGACAGTTTTTTTATATACACAGTTATATATGGTGGAACATTACCTTTGCTGTGTCTTGAATTCTGCTGTAAATGTGAGTATGCAGTGGCTATCAGTTCAGACAGATGTGTGCTGCGGCCCATGAATGTTCGAGGTCTTTATCAGGCCAGGAACAGGGTGCAACCATCACGTCACATGAGGACTTTTATTTTTGAGTATGCAAAAAAAACTAAAACATCAAACCTGAACATTAAGAAAACATCAAGTATGACATTTCTTGTCACTCCACTAAGCACAGATTTTTCACATTGAGTAAAGCAATTTAAGCAACATTAATACTGTACATGTAGCCACACTGTAAAAACAAACTTATAGAATCTACTCAAAATTGAACAATTTGTACTCAATTTCTTTTGGGTTTCTTGAGGAAACTCAAACATTTCGCAAATTTCGGGGGAATTATTGTTCTAGAGACGTTGTTGCTTTGTTTGCTTTTGTTTGTATGTTCTTTCTTTTTGTATTGTAATTATTTCTGATATTGTGGTATAACACTTGGTGTAAAGCTGCTGAAGTAGAGATTTCTGACTCAAATCTCGACTAACCCTTGTTTCTTGGGGAAACGCAAACATTTTGCGAGCGAATGCAAAGTTTGCAAAAGTTAATCTGTGTTTTTGAATGTAAAAAACAACAACAACCTGTTTAAGAGGTTGACATTGACAAGTATGGACAAGTATGACATTGTACTGTCATGAACACAGAAATTTCTCATCGAGTAAATCAAGTTAATCAGAGAAGACAAGAGATGTCACTGCAAGAGGGAGGGGAAGTTATTTTGAATAGGAATAAAAAAAATGATATGCACTTATTAGTCATTTATAATAAACACTGCAATATTCCATAGCAGCTGTTGTCATTAATTATGTTGGTTTTAAGACTCATGCATGTTAAAGGAGAACTTTTTTGGAGTGCTGTCAATACAGAGAACAACGACAAAAATCGGTGTTGCCTACACTGTGTTATCCTCTTTTGCCTCCTGTTGACTTCAATGGGGCAAGTTTTAAACCTGCTTTTATCCTCTTAACATCTTTGATGTGTCATTACAAGTGCCCAGCCATGTGAGGGATTCTTTTAGAGTGAACACGGGTGAATCTGAATGCATTAGATGTGAAAGATATTAATAAAAATGATGTTATTTCAGCCAGCGCAAATACCTGTATTTACATCCTGTTTTCGGTCGAAGTCCAAAGTAGTCGATTGTCGAGTTCACGCGCATAGGTTTAGTTGATCACGTGCGTGAACTCGACAATCGACTACTTTGGAGACCTGAGAAAGACCTGAAATATTTCAGTTGGTGTGCAATGAATCTAAAATATATGAAAGTTTAATTTGTATCATTACATTATGGACAATAATGAACTTTATCACAATATGCTAATTTTTTTAGAAGGACCTGTATGTAACGGAGGCCAGCCAGTAGTCGCTGTGCGAGTAAACCTCACTCCTCTGATCTCAATAGGCGCCCTAGCGATAGAAGCGATCTTTAGCCTCACTGCTCTATATTTTGCAACCGAATACAAAATAACCACTTATTACAAGGACAACTTCAAGTAATTGAGCCAGTTGAATATATTTTAGATTCGTCCTCCCAAAGAAAGTTTGTTTATATTCCAACCCTGGTGCGTTTGTGTGCATATTATGTCATTTCTAACATGCACGGCGCATGATAAAAAAACAACACGGGTCAATATATTGTGTTCTTTATTAATTCAGTGCTATTATGCGCAGCAGAGTGAACAACAGGTTTACTGTGTGTGTGTGTGTGTGTGTGTGTGTGTGTGTGTGTGTGTGTGTGTGTGTGTGATGCATAAGGTGGTTTTCTGCTGCTTGCAAACAAACTCTTTTGAGGAGACAGTGGATTTCTAAAAATTTGTTGTCCTGATTCCACACGCTATGCGCGAACACACTGAAGGCTCACTCTCGTTCATATCCAAGGAAAATCATCAACATTATCATCCCTTACATGTATTATATTTAACTAAATACATCATAATAAGCTAAAACGCATGCACAGGTCACTTTACTTCCTGAACAAGTGCGCACCCGAGTCCGTGTTGCTTTCACATACATAGGCCTATATTCACCCGAACCGCGGCACGGAGCGGGGTGAGAAGGACCCGGGTGGAAGGGTTACATATAGAACAATTGAATTCAATTTACATTTATGTGTATAGAGCTTTTCATTACATCATTTCATCACAATACATCATTTCAAAGCAGCTTTACAGAAAGTGCATGTGTCTTCATTACAATTTAGAGTGATCATGTTATTGTGACTGTTGTCCAAGTTATGTATTTCAGAAATCTAGCCTACATATACAATTAACGTATTGGCTATCAATCCATTCATATACTTCCCTATATAGTATGCGAAAAAACAGTACGCCAACAGAGTAGTATGTCCAAATACATAGTATTCGAAAAACACTAGGAAAAACTATAGGGCAACAACTAACGATCATTTTGATAATCGATTAGTTTGCCGATCATTTCTTCAATTAATCGGGGATTTAAAAAAAGAAAAATTTATTGACAAAACACACTATTCCACATCCTGCCTAATGCTGTCCTTCAAACAAACGTGCAAACTGAATGCTATGAAAACATATATAGTGAATTAATATATCTATATGCAAAAGAGCTATGTGTAAAGCAATAGGACAGTTTAAATCTATACATTAAAAATGAAGATAAACAAAAAAACAAAAACACAAATTAATTGTTTACAGATAAGAGGAATGTTCTGCAGGAACACACTCTAAAAGATGCTGGGTTGTTTTAACCCAATGTTGGGTAAAATATGGACAAACCCAGCCGTTGGGTTACATTTGTACATTACATTTTTAACACAACATTTGGGTTTGTCCATATTTTACCCAAAATTGGGTTGAAACAACCCAGCATTTTTTAGAGTGCACACACATAATAATGACATGAGATGCAGCAGAAATAATACTTTTTATTTATATAGTGCCTTTCCAACACCCATGTATTTGCATGTAAACAGACATTAATGTCCTAAGTGAACGTTAACAGCTGAGAGTAAACGCAGGAGTATATAGGATGCAGTCGTGTTAAAGTGACAGTATCCACATTTACCCACTGTTATTAATGTTAATCAAACAACAAACTTTTGTAACTTTATAAATGTATATTTCATTTACACAGTAAAGACAATGCATCTTTTTTTATATATATACATTTGATTTACTTTATACATTTTATGTAGTATTTAGTGCTTGAAGTTTTTCAGGTCTATTTCATTTGTGTCTTTGTTTGATTGTAGTTTGTTTTCTTGTCTCTTTTATCACTGTTTATTTGTCTTCAGCAAGCTTCAGAGTCTTTTAGGCTAGTATTCGCTTTTTTTAAATAATATTGAAAATGGTGATAAGATTTATGATATTTCAATTGTATCAAAAATGTTGATATTATAAAAACATAATTGAAAGCAAAAATATTGTGATATATATCGTTATGGTGAAATAAAATCACCCCTACTTGCATAATAGGTCTCCTTTATGACTGACTGTAAATTATGTGGAAATGCCTGTGAACTGTGAACAAAACATGCAAACTCTGGGTGTGTCTCTAACGGAAAAGGCTGCGTTCTTCCTATTTCAGTCCTTCTGAGACTTGCTGTGTCCTCAGCAATTAAACACTTTTTTTGCATGGCAAAAGGCAATTGTACGGAGCCCGGGAAGTCACCTGTGGGAGACAAAAAAACAATCCGTGGCGACGGTTTTGCAATCCAAAAAAAGACTTGGTATTTATTCAAAGGTTACATGCAATTTGTAGGATGGTTTGTCAGGGCTGCCAATGCGTGAGAGACACACAATTGGCCCTTTTCACATGCACGCTCTCACGCCACACGATGCAAATCGCGAAGCAAAGAGGACACTGACACTGACAACGACAGACAAGACAGAGCAGGTTACTTTTGATATAAAATAAATTATCAGCTCTCAGATTCTGTCAATTTTATTATATTTTATATTTAATTTAAGTTGTTATTTTTAACCTTTAATAAAAATAGCCTAGGGCTCTCTATGTTTACAGCATTAGTGATCCATTTATCTACTAAAAATAATAATTTGAACTAATAATTATCAAAATGATTCGATATTGAATCAAGATGTCAAGCAATAAATACAGTAACCTGCCAGTAATTGTAACCATGCAGCTAAACATTGTAACATGTTGTCAGTAAACTTAATAAAAATAAGTTACCAAATGTTTTGACAATCACAACTTATTGTGATGCAAGTTTTTTTTCACATACCCCATTAAGTGCCTTGTTTTGCAAAAAATTTGCATAAGTGTATGAGTATTTGCAGCGAGTCTCTGTATTCTGTTGCTGCAAAAAAATTTTTGCTCTCTATCTTTTATGGATTTGCTTGCTGATAACCATTCTCAACGACACAGGCTGTACCTGCTGCTCTTTTGCAGGCTTTCAGTATTTAGGATTTAGCAGTACTTAGCTTTCCGGTTTCTGGCAAAACAATAACATCTGTTGGGTATTGATTGATTTCCCTATGCATGCCTGACAAGGGCAGAGTGGTTTTCATTCATTTGTAACCCTACAAGGCTAGACTAAAGCATAATCAATGTCAATGTTGTAAACGGTATTCCTCTGTCCAAAGACAAGGAAGAAGTTGTAGCATGTATCATCTCCTCTTTACCATCACAAGGGATTTAGGGGCCGTTTACACGACACCACTTTCAACTAAAAACAACTTGTATTGTTTTTGACTGTTCATTTACACAACAAAGGCGGTTTGGGGTCCTGATAACTCAAGCTTTTGAAAACAGGTTTAAAAGTGGATGTTTTTGAGAACTATACTGTTATCGTCCCTGTGTAAAACTACAAAGACATGAATTTGTGAAAACGATGACGCATGTGTATTACGTGTTCAGTCTACATTTCCCATACGTACCTGACTTAGGTTGAACCAAGTGTCCCTGACACCTGCAAAAATGAGACTCGGGTGCCTTCACCTCTGACCCCGTTGGTTGACTCCTAAGAGTTGCTATTCTGAATGCTTAAAGGAACACTCAGACTTTTTGGGACTTTAGCCTATTCAACTTATCCCCCAGAGTTAGATAAGTCCATACATACCTTTTTCATCTCCGTGCGTGCTATAAGTCTGTTTGACGCACCCACCGCTAGCCTAGCTTAGCACAAAGACTGGATGTAAATGGTTGCAGCTAGCATACTAATCCAAATAAGTGACAAAATAACGCAAACATTTTCCTATTTACATGTTGTGATTTGTATAGTCACAGAGTGTACAAAAAACAAAGTCACATGAGACACAGACATATTTTAACTATATAAATACTGGGAACTATATTCTCTGAAGGCGAAGCACTGCTACTTGGGCGGAGTGATAACCGCAGCACCTGAGACGCGCCGTGGTGAGGAGCAGAGAGTTCGTTCAGAGCGCGTCTCAGGTGCTGCGGTTATCACTCCGCCCAAGTAGCAGTCTTTCCAGAGACTGAGCAGAGAGAGAGAGAGAGAGAGAGAGAGAGAGAGAGAGAGAGAGAGAGAGAGAGAGAGAGAGAGAGAGAGAGACAAACATAAAAAAACATAAAAAAACTTCCTTAATCTAATTACTATGAATATAAGAAAATGCAAACATATAGAACATATTACATTTCTTCCACAATTCCGCTCTTTTTATCATTCATTCATAACTAAAATAATAAGACAGCAAATTTAAGTCATTACATCACACTTATACTCTTCATTTCTATATGGTGAAACTCGAAAAATGAGAATATGGTGCAAAAGTTCATTTATTTCAGTAATTCAACTTAAAAGGCGTAACTAATATATTATATAGACTCATTACATGCAAAGTGAGATATTTCAAGCCTTTATTTGTTATAATTTTGATGATTATGGCTTACAGCTTATGAAAACCTTTTCACATTATTCCAATTTTTCTAAAGTTTTCATAAGCTGTAAGCCATAATCATCAAAATTATAACAAAGAAAGGCTTGAAATTTCCCACTTTGCATGTAATGAGTCTATATAATATATTAGTTACGCCTTTTAAGTTGAATTACTGAAATAAATGAACTTTAGCACCATATTCAAGTTTTTCGAGTTTCACCTGTAAGGTCATAAAGGGCAGAATGTGGTTAAACATGTAGTATATGAGCCGTTTGAACTGGAGGACAACAGGTGTGATCAGTTAACAACAGGAGGATAATTTATACGTTATTAAACCCCCAACACCTAGAAGCGTTATTCGAGGCGTTATTGTTGCATTTTATACTTTAATAATGAAGTTTTATTTTTCTTTACATTTTTGTTTATTATAAAAAGAAAAGTAACCAATTAAAATAAATTTCATTGATTACAAAAACTGCCTACCGAGGAGGCTTTATTTACTTTGAACAAAAACACACCGCAGTGAAGTCTTCTGTCCGACAGTGTAAGGATTCGCAAAAACATCTAAACGCACTGTATTCTGCCAGTCGTTGGCCATGTCTCTTTGGAAAGAAACTGTGATGGTCATTCTAATCATAATTCTAACATCTAACCTTATTTCTCATACAGGCCTAACATTCAAATGTACTCTGAGGTTGGTGTGTGTGGAAACCAGTGGAAACTTTGAGATGCTGACTAAACAATATAAAAAAATAAAAAAATGTCTAACAGTCTCATGACATATTGAGTAATCAAATGAACTTCTAACCTCTTCAACTTTTTTAAATGATTAAATTTGCTCTGCCAGTAACAGAGGATTGAAGTGTGTGTGTGTGTGTGTGGGGGGGGGGGGGATTGAACCAATCATATTGACGGAAAATTAGTAATAGGTCACGTTAATCTTACTGTTATATGTCTCTATCCTATAAAATCCTGCTGTATTCTTTTTCGGAGAGATTCCGGCCGTGATTAAATCATTTAAAGGGCATTTTCTGAAGTCTGTCTGGTTATTATTTCTGCGCAGCAAGTTAGTTAGTGGAGCAAGGTAACAGATTAGTGAGGTAACTAATGTATTCATTACATTAGTGACACTAAAGAGCTTATTTCTGAGAGATAGTGTCAAAAAAGACGTGACGTTGTCGCATCTGGACGAAATCACGCTGACTTATTCATTCTAAGCTTCAGAAAGCTTTTAACCTACTGGACTCATTCTTGTAAATCACACGCTTAGCGCCTATGAGTCTGCATCAAACTGCTCCATTGACACTTTAGTGGCACGGTAGAAGTTAAACTCCTTCGAGAGCTTTAAACAGATCGTAACCCAGAAGATCCCAGACCAATTTCTCCTTATAGGAAAATTATGGGGCATATATAACAGACCAACATGTTTCTGCAGTTGTTTTTGAAATACAACCCCTCAAAGATCTGTAATGTTACATATATGTGACATTGGGCGATGATACATTTTTAATGTTACCGTGTACATATGTGTCACACATTGGGCGTTTATTTGTCAGATGAAAAAAAAAATCAGTTTTTTTGGCTTAAAGGGATACTTCACCTCTGGAAAGATGGGCTGTGCCTGACTCCCTTATCTCTAACCTGCATTTTCAACGTTTTTCTGTTGAAAACTTCTTGTATTTCAATCTCAGAGCCTACCGTATATCTCCCTTTTTTACATGTTCTCAGTATACATTTTGATTAAACTTTTCTACTGTTAATCAATACAGTATTTTGAATGTATTTTATTTAATGCATTAATTATGTATTCAGTCATTGAGCCTATGAGCTTTGTCATGTGATTATTTTGAATGGGATTGAGTTTGAATATTTGTATATCCTGATGAAGGTCGTGAGACCGAAACTTTGCTAATAACATTTTGATACTCATTTGAAAGATAGTGTGCGAGAGTTCCTTGTTTTTTATTGTAGGAGACCGGGGACAGTTGCAACACTTTTTGCATTTGGCTCTGTTACTCGGAGACGGTTTGGATTAGACAAACCAATTTTTTACACAATAAACTTACATCTGTCTGTTAATAGTCTAAACCATTTAAAGATTGTTCCAGAATCTACATTTTTCACAATTTGCATTTGAATGTAAGGAGTCAGATGTTGCAACTGACCCCGTGCCCGGGGACAATTGCAACACTGTTTGGGGATGGTTGCAACATGTTACAAATAGGAATATATGTCAGTTTTAGCTAAATGATTATTATCAAATATTTATTCATCAGCTTTGATTAATGACAATTATAGATTTTTCTAGATGAATAGGCCTTATGTGCAGATGTAAAATATTCAAATTGATATCAAATACAGTAGGCTTTTAGTAAAATAAGAAGAATGGAACGATTTGTGAGGCAATTAACTTTTATTTAGCCTATTGTCATGTAAAACATTTTTTTTAAACTATATTTTTTATTTTCATTTTTCATTTTAGCAAAACAAAGGTTAACAATGTAATGTCAACAATATAACTGCATCTTGCATCTACTTTAACGATAACTTTACAGCAATAACTCTCATTTTAACAACTGTCAAAACTTGATGAACTATATTATATTTAAGTAAAAACTTGTGTGCAGATGAATGAAAAATTATGAAAGAACTTTTAAAATGTTAAAAATACTGCTATGTGGTCTGTTTTTATATTTATGCATCGTACGGGGACTGTCCCCTTACCTGTCAGCCATGATAAAACCTCATGTGCTAGCTAAACAAGGTGGCATTGAAACATGTTAACCATATTAGCTTAAAGTTAACATATCACTCATTTAAACCATATAAGTTTGAACTGAATCACAAAAAACAATTACAGCATTTTAACAAAAACAAAGCTCAAGAAAATAAATACTTTCTCACTCTCAGAAAAAAAGGTACGCAAGCTGTCACTGGGGCTGTACCCTTCTTAAAAGGTGCACTTTTGTACCTAAAAGGTACATATTCGTGCCTAAAAGGTACAAAAGTGTACCTTTTACAAAGGGTACAGCCCCAGTGACAGCTTGCGTACCTTTTTTTCTGAGAGTACCTCAAAAACAGTTTTTTTTAAATAAATCCTGGAGCAGCTCAGGAATCTCCTTGATGTTTCTCTGCAAGGGAGGGGCATCCAACTGAGCATGTGCAGTGTGTGAGTGTCATCACTCTAGCTTCTTTCTGATTGGAGAAAAATGACATGTTGCAACCATCCCTTGCTGCAACTGTCCCCGGTCTCCCCTAATAATCTGTAAAATAACAGTGTATAAAATTAAGCTAAAATATCTTCATTAAAATTAATATATAACAGTTTTCTCTGAAACCTTTAATAAAGTGTGCATTGAGAGATATAATGGCCTCATACAGCTCGACTTACTGTCTCTGCAATTTTCCACTCATAACAATTCTTTCTAGCTTTCGGTTTCAGTAAATTTGTTGTTTCACACGCCAGTATATAGGGTACAAGGCACACCTTAAGAAAATATGCTTTTCACAACTCCCATAGGCAGTAATTTACTGTAAATGTACAGTCAAATAATTAGTGTATGACTGCAGAATAAATATATGTTTTGATTGAATATTTATAAAGAGAGAGAATATATATAGTTTGTACTGTATGAAAATCATCATGTCTATGGACAGTCCCCATAAAACATGACATGTCATATATGAGGTGACACGTGTGTGTGCTTTTGTTTATGTGATTTATGAAGACACAAATTTGTGTAATGACATTTGATTACACTGGTATTACAACTTAAATGTGATTTATGAGGTGATGTATCGTGTGTGTGTGTGTGTGTGTGTGTCATTCTCTTCACATGATATCATGTCAGAGAGACACGGAAATGAACTGTACCAAAGACTGACATTCCTGTCTTACGGAGATCTAATCGAGTTCGAAAACCACCTGTTCGAATGGACTTATAGTAACAAAAAAAAAAAACTGATTGATTGATTAATTGAGTGCTGATTTTTTATAGTTGGGCTGGTGTGAATTGTTGGTAATTATGTGATACTAATATGTAAAATTGTAAAAAAAATATATAAAAAGGAAAAGAGATGTAGGCTAATGAGTACAGTATATATAAACTTTAACTAACTAACTAACTAACTAACTAACTAACTATTATGTGAGGAGTACTGATTTACTCCAGCAGGTGGCATTAATGTGTTGTATACGATGAAGTGCATTTGCTAAGGAAGAGAGTTGTGATGGAGATATGCTGTGTGTTCCACGTGTAATAAAGACGCCAGTGTCAGCCATTTCTCTTATCTTCATTTGTTGTCTCTTGAACAATACAGTAATCAGATTCTAACACCGAGTAAAGCTGTAATTTCACGCCAGTCCTGTAGAGGTCAGTGGTGGCGCTCTCGCGCCTTTTCTCTCGTGACACACTCACACACGAACAGAAGAAGAGATTTTGTCAACAGTGTGGGGATTGGTGAATCATTATTCTCGTGTATATGTAATTGATCAGCATTAGTTCCCAGACAGAGATGGTGTTGTCGTCCTCGCAGCAGCTCGTGATGGCGTTCACCGCAGTGCTGCTGGTGTTCGTGTTGTTTCCTCGCATGTTCAGCGGCAGCGCCAGAGACGCTCAGTCCTCAGACCCGCGGATCAGCAGGAGAGGTGCGGGCACGAGCACGAGCACACCTGTGTTTGTTTACTCTCTTTATTGTGGCCTTTTGACGGTCTTTGCTGATTTTTTTGCACGTTTTACTACGTCTCTGGTCTGTGTAGTTTTTATTAACACCCTTAGTTTACTCCAAAAAATGTTTATTGTTATTTAGTTCATACAATCGGTTTTTAATATAATTTTCATGTTCAAAATGATTTAAGTGAAAGTGCGAATGGAAGCAGTAATTTATATTTGTCCATATTTGTATCTAAATATGTTATAAATGTTTACGTACATTCTGTACTTTATAACCATAAAATACATTTGATTAACTTATTTTTTAGATATTTATATTTGGTCTCGTGCACCCAGCGAACAAATCACAATGTTTGTTATCATTATTATATTCAAAATAATGTTTAGTGAAAGTGCAGAGCAAGCTGTCATTTGCTTTTATCCATATCTGCTTTCATTGATATTTTACATATTCATATGTGATTTTAGCATGTTTGCATGCGTCCTGTGCCTTAAAATCCTAAAACACATTTGAGTAACCTTTGTTTTATTTTTAGATATTTATATTGTGTTCCAGTTCTCAAATATCCTAATGTTTAATGTCATTTTCATGTTCAAAATTATTTCAGTAAAAGTGCAGAGGAAGCTGTCATTTGCATTTTTCCGTATTTACATTAAAACGTGCTAAACTTATATATCTAAATGTTATACATTATATATTTAAACCCGTAAAATACATTTGAGTGACTTTTATTAAATGTTTTAGATATTTATATTTTGTCCCAGTTATCAAATCCTAATGTTTAATATGTTCATGTTAAAAAAATTTTTTTTGTAAAAGTGTCATTTGCTTTTAAAGATGCTAAACTTATATGTAGCCTAAATATTACATGTTTGCATACATTCTTTAAACATAACATACATTTGAGAAACTTTTGTTTTATTTTTAGATATCATTTATATTTTGTGTTGTGCAACAATCAATCAAATAAACCCCAATGTTTGATATCATTTTTATGTTCACAATAGTTTTTAGATTGTCTTCCCCTGGAGAATCTGATGTATATTTGGGGGATTTTGAGTCTGTGTATTGTTCTGCAGGTCCTGGTTCTGGTGTGGGTCCTGGTAGCGTGAAAAGTCAGCAGCAGTTCCACAAGAACGCAGCGCCGCAGATGTCCCAGAGTGTGGAGAACATGCATCAGATGAAGAAACTCATGGAGCAGGAGATGAAAAGCGACAAATACAAATCCAACAGCAACAATAAGGGCTACGTCTTCACTCTCATGCCCCTCTACGCCATCGGAGTCGGGCTTTTTGCCGCTTATAAGTTTCTAAAGGTGGTGACTGTTGATGTTGTTATGCATAATACAGTAATGTTTCTTCTGCATTCACGAAAGCTCAAGGAAATGATGGCACAATGCATACAAAAAATGCATAAAGTTAGCACAATGCATATGGCGCAATGCATAAAAAAATGCATAAAATGCATTAAAAAAAAATCATAAAATGCATAAAGTTAGCACAATGCATAAAAAAAAAAATCATTAAAAAAATGCATAAAGTTAGCACAATGCATATGGCATAATGCATTAAAAAAAAATGCCTATTTTTAGGCATGCTCCTAAAAATAGGCTTTGTTATAGGGGCCAAAACAACATCCATTCTTCTGGGTTGCTGTTTGAGAGGTTTGTGTCTGTGTTTGCAGATAAAGTCTGCGAGTGATTCTGAAGCACAAAAAGCCAAAACGACTCGAGGAGTGAAGAAATCAGCGGAGACGGGTCTGTGTGCATGCATGAGAAGAATGTTGAAATTTGCGTTTCTAAAATCTCACCATTAATTTCACATACTCAGAGAATGCAGTGTTTGTGATATTTTCCAGAGAATCAGCTGAATGAGCTGGAGCA
Organism: Phoxinus phoxinus; assembly: GCF_949152265.1. Classification (NCBI taxonomy): domain Eukaryota; kingdom Metazoa; phylum Chordata; class Actinopteri; order Cypriniformes; family Leuciscidae; genus Phoxinus; species Phoxinus phoxinus. The sequence goes on from NC_136884.1 coordinate 3,343,114, forward strand.
GAGGTTGGCTCAGACCGAGAAGATGCTCAGCTCCATACTCACCCAGCTGGACCCGCTTACCAACTGGTGAGAGTTATTTATTGTGGAAGTAAAAATGATCTCGCCGATTCAGATCTGCGTTGGCGGAGAGAGCAGTTGTCATGTATAGGTTTGAAACCACACAGTATCATTATTATTTTATCTCTGTGTTACAATCATTCAAAATGTCACAGAAGTACTGGGATAAAAGTTTATAGTTCTGATATAAACACTGTCTACAGAAGCGATCAAAATAGAGTAAATCACCTTTTGAAATGAACTTGAAACACGTAAAATAAAGATTGTATCAATTACACCGTTACACCAGTAGGTGGCGACAAGCGACTGTTAAAAATGTATTTGTCATTGAATCGTTCATTCGAGAGATTCGTTTCAAAAACACTGATTCATCCAGTAATGAAACAAGTCTATGAGTGAGTCATTGAATCATTCATTCAAAAATATTTTTACATTTTTAGACTGCAGCAATGAACATTTTGTCAGAACCTCTAGTAAATGACATGTTATTTTGTTTAGTTGTCTATTCAGAATTGTGGAAGAAACATGATCTCTAACTTAAACGACATTTTTTTATTCTCAATTTATCCAGAATGTTGCAGCTCTAGCTAACCCATGTTAAAACCCCTTCGTTTTAAATAAATGTGATATATTGAGTTCTGGAAGAATGTACTTGGTTAAGCCACATTCGTAGACATTTGTTTTTGGTTATGCAAAAAACAAACAGAGCGGGGTTTGCGGCATTCAAATGGAAATGTGCTTGCACGCTCATGGTGAGCGGTTGGTTTGATCCGTGTGGGCTTGTTTTTCCACCGGCTGTTTATTCTTTCTGTTGTTCTGCAGTGTGAAGTCTGTTGCCATGGAGCAGAAGAACGAGATAATGTCGCAGCTGCAGTGCATTCGCCAGCTAATGAAGAAGAGAGGCATGGAGTTTCCAAACATAAAGATAGAAGGTAAACACATCTGCTCCCGTGTGCACACACACACACACACACACACTCACACTCACACACACACACACACACACACACACACTGGAAGTGTCACATACAGTTAAATGAATTAAAGTCCCACTCCGATCATATTTTGAGCTATTTTTAAACATTCCCAGTGGTCTTTAAATTATGATTATGCAATTTTTAGCCAAAATCTCAAAACCTGTGCCGTTTTCTGGGACTTCGCTTCAGCAGAGCGGCAGTAGCTCATTAGCAATTCGCCTCTGCGTTGTGGGCGGAGCCGTTGGCACGGTTGTAGAAGCATTACAGTATTATACACGTTAATTATTATTATCCGAAGTTAATCAAAGTTACTTATCACCGATCATTATTTCACTCCGAGACGTCGCGGTAAAAAACAGCTCGACTTCGTCTCAATATTTCATCCCTCCCACAGTGATCAATCAGGACATATTTAGTATCAGTGGATTGCTCGGAATTTCGGGATTATTATGATGCTAATGTCACCGCTCTATCTGAAAAACTGACTGACTCTCTCACGAGTGATGGGCTTGACACACGAGAGGACAAACGACTGCGACAGGCGAAACTCGTCGCCACCCGGCGTGTGCAAGTCTAACGTTACTTGGACGAGCGCAGAATTTCACATGCACGAATGTCGCCTGTTGCTTGGCTGGAGGAGGCTGGCTGCCCTCTCTCATTATGTAATGATGTAATTACTGACGGGATCAGTCTGTGCTCTCCAAACTTTAGTTTTGACGATTGATAGACGGTGAAAAGTGACTTATTTGTGACAGTATGTGTTCCAATTTGAGTATGAGCTCGTGGCCCCGCCCAGTGGAGTTACTACGTCATAACTCCAGTCTATTTTAAACGGCATTTTAGCGTCTGCTACTGATTCACAGACATTTGAATGTAGAAATACTCAGAAATACAACTTTGAGCTTATTTTTCTCAAGATATGTCCTCTAACATCAGAAAAATGCCACAAGAACATGTTAACACCTAGAAAAACATGATTTTCATCGGAGTGGGTCTTTAAGGCCTTTGAAAACTTCTATGGCCAAGTGAGCTGATGAATTAATCAAGGAATGTTTCCATTATTTCCCACTCAATCTCAAAAACTTAATGCATAGGGCTGGACAATAATTCAATATGCATCACGATATAATTTTTTTCAATAACGGTGATATGATTTTTAAACACATTTCCGATATTTCAATATACATTACAGGCATGTAATGTAACATTCATTTTTACTGCGTGATAAGTATAAGCAGCACGGCACACCGGTTCATATGTTCAATGTCTCCAAATTGACCGTTCGCAAAGACCCGCCTCCTTTAGTTACTGTTGCTATGTCCAACAAGCTAACGTTACGCCGCTTTCACGCCACACCATGTTCTCACGCAGTGAAAAATACATCGCGGAGCAGAGGGGACACTGACAACACACCGACATCGGCAACATGTGTTTTTGTTGTTGCTCAGGTTTTTTTTGGTTTGTTTTCTGCAGCAACTCTGAGCACTTTTCATATTCTTTATCCTGGCTGAAGCACTTTTTTCAATCTATAAGTTTAGATTGATGATGAGGACATGTTTAAATCTTAAGTTTCAAGTTTAATTCAGTTAAAAAGCACATTTAAACACAGCCACCAGTGCTGTACAAGACATCTAAATATACACATTTAAGATAATGCACACAAATGTAATATGTGACCCTGGACCACAAAACCAGTCACGAGTCGCACAGGTATATTTGTGGCAATAGCCAACAATACATTGTATGGGGCAAAATGATCCATTTTTCTTTTATGCCAAAAATCATGAGGATATTAAGTAAATATCATGATCCATGAAGATATTTAGTCAATTTACTACCGTAAATATATAAAACATGTATTTTTGTGAGTGAATGCAGCACAATCGTGAACATAAATGCACAACTTTTTGCACAAGATTTTTTTGCACCCTCAGATTCAAGATGTTCATATAGTTGTATCTCGGCCAAATATTGTCCTATCATAACAAACCATACATCAATGGAAAGATTATTTATTCAGCTTTCATATGATATATACATCTCAATTTCAAAAAATTAACCCATGTGACTGGTTTTGTCGTCTAGGGTCCATATAATATACACACATTTAAGAGGAATGTGTAAAAACACACACACACACACAAAAAATTAGAAAATCTTGAGAAAGTATTTTGCTTTATGTAATGCCATCCATCCACACACATATCAAAGTGTGATGTAAGCGTGGTTTTGAACATGCTCCTGTACACACTTCTGATTTATTGTGCCGTTGGGTGATGCGAATCACATGGTTATTTCTTTTAGAGCCGACATGTGAACGCAATCTAGACAGACTCATCGAGACTTTGACTTCAGCCGAAGCTCTTCCAGAAACTCGTCTGGAATCAGAAACGCACGAGGAAGCGCAGCCACTCGATCACCGAGCGCTCAGACCTGATCCTGAGGAAGAGGAGGAGGAGGAGAGCAAACACACAGCGGGAGAGGAAGACGTGGGTAGTGAGAGTGACTCTAGTATGCCCTCCCTTGAGGACTCGGGTGACGTCAGTGTGGATGACGTCCCTCAGAAACTTCCAGAGGATCTGACTGGAGGATTACGAAGACGCAACAGGCTTGAGTAACTGTGACGATAATCGAACACAAATCTATTTATATATTTATTTATTAAATTCCTCACGATGAAGCGAACACTACTCATTGGTTTGACGTCTATACTACATATTTCACTGCATTTATCATTAACATGAATCAAAATCCACCCTGTTTGCTTTCTTAATACACTACCATTCAAAAGCCAAGGCTGCTTTCATATTTATTTACAGTGATTTTGTGAATTATTGTTTCAATTTAAAATAGCTGTTTTCTATCTGAATATGTTGTAAAATGTATTCCTGTGATCAAAGCTGAATTTACTCCAGTCTTCAGTGTCACATGATCCTTCAGAAATCAGTATAATATGATGATTTGCTGCTCAAGAAACATTTCTGATTATTATCAGTGTTGAAAACCGTTTTGCTGCTTCATATTTTTATGGAAACGGATACATTTTCTTCAGGATTATTTTGATGGCTAGAAAGGTCTAAAGAACATAATTTATTTAAGATGTAAATATTGTGTAACAATATAAAAGCCTTTACTGTCAGTTTAATGTGTCCTTCCTTCCTGAATAAAAGTATTTTAAAATGTGTAAATTTAAAAATAAAAAAGTTTAATATTTTTAAAAAATTACCCCAAACTTATGACTAGTAGTGCATAACGGTTTTCGCAAAAAATTTAAAGGAGCTCAACTGTTTTCTACATTAATAAATCATCATATTATACTGATTTCTGAAGGATCATGTGACACTGAAGACTGGAGTAATGATGCTGAAAATTCAGCTTTGTTCACAGGAATAAATTTCCTTTTAAAATATATTCACACAAAAAACAGTTATTTTATATTGTAATAATATTTCACATTTAAAGGAGAACTCCGGTCAATTTTAACATTGAGCTCATTTTTTTGTAAATTTGGAGTGCTGTCAATACAGAGAACAACGACAAAAATCGGTTATCCTGTTATCCTCTTTTTTAAATGTGCACCCTGTTGACTTCAATGGGGCAAGTTTTAAACCAGTTCTTAGTCTAAAACATCCTTGATGTGTCATACAAGTGCCCAGCCATGTTAGATAATTCCTTCAGAGTGAACACGAGTGAATCTGACTGCAGTGGATGTGAAAGATATGAATAAAAATTATGTTAATTCAACAAGCGTACATACCTGTATTTACTTCCTGTTTTCGGTCGAAGTCCAAAATAGTCGATTGTCGAGTTCACGCGCGTGATCATAGGTAACTAAACCTATGCGCGTGAACTCGACAATCGACTAATTCACTCGTGTTCACTCTGAAGGAATCATCTAACATGGCTGGACACATCAAGGATGTTTTAGACTAAGAACTGGTTTAAAACTTGCCCCATTGAAGTCAACAGGGTGCAAATTTTAAAAAGAGGATAACAGTGTAGCACTCCAAATTTACAAATTTTTTTGCTTAATGTTAAAATTGACCGGAGTTCTCCTTTAACAAAAAATTCCAGACTTTTGAACATTAGTGTACATGTTTTTGGTCTGTAAATGATTCATAAATGTTATTCCAAATTAGAAAATGTTTATCTTCATAATCTGCCCAGTCTCTGAAGTGACCAATAGCCACAAAACTGTATAGGAATCCTTAGTCAGCATTTCTAAACTCATTAGCAGTAATTGAACAGGCTAATGTAATGAAGGTGTGTGAATATGAATGTTTCCTTTTAACTTGTTGATGAGTGTTTGCTGAACCTTCTTTAGTTTGAGTCAGTCATGTATATGTCAGTACGCTCCTGCACTGGCTTCATTTCCCTCTGTGATTCGGTCAAGGCCACTGCAGCGTGTCCCAGGCAGAGACTGATGCTTTTCGGTTCATGTTTTATTTGCATGTTTTCCATGGCCTGCGGGGGAGGGTTTACACAGCTGCATGTTTTTGGTATGACAATCATGCGTGAGGACTGCAAACGAGACGTTTTCTAAAAGAGTTATTAAATCTGGACGTGTTTGATAACGAGCTTTTGTTGAGCTGTACAGCAACGTTACAGCTTTGAGCTTTCTTTTTTAAAGCTTGAATCAAATACCAAACACTAAATGTGATCATACACTAGATCAGATGTTTCATACGTGGTTAAGAAGTTACAGATTTTCCCTTTTATAATATGTTTTCATAATTTTGCCACTCTTTTTTTGTTGTTGTTGAGAATAACGAAATAATCTTTCTTAGGAAAAAAATATGAAAGTGCTGAAATCAAAACATGCAACTGGTCCTATTAGAAAATTATTTTCATAATTTTGTTGCATGGACTTTGAATGACGTGATTTAGCATCTGGAGATCATCGGATGTGAATGGCATGCAATAAGACACCGCACTTCCTGCTCATTATTGTTTTTGCTGTGTATGTGTTATGCTGATTGATATAAGCAACTGTTGAAAGCCTTAAATAAACTTCAAATATAAAATGTGTTGTGCTGGTGTTTATTATATTACATTTCTGGGTTTATTAGTCTGATGATCAGCTTGTGTCCTTTTATTTTTTATGTAGTAACAGTTTCTCCATGTGTTTAGACACACCTGTTTATCTGCTCATTAATGCAAGTATCTAATCAGCCAATCAGGTTGATGCATGAAAGTAAGATGTTAAGAAATATGGCTCTGCTGCACATTAAATGAAGGAGTGCTTTTGAGTTTAAACCACTGGTCTTCTGGGATCTTCTCACACCGCGGTCTCTAGAGTTTATAGCAGATGGTGTGAGAAAACAGCCAGGTGTGTATTCAGCAGCCGAGATCTTCTCATTACTGCCAGGTAAGACCAGCAAACTCCTCAAAACTGATGTCTCCTGGTCTGATGTAACTCAATATCTGTTTTTACATGTAGATGGTATGGGTCAGACTTTGGCATAAATTACATCAATCTATCTTGCCTTGAGTCAAAATGTTGGCAAATGTTACTAAATGTTTCCATTTATGGCCAAAGTTGATCTATTATTCATGGATCCTCTAAAGCATTTTGCACACAATAGTGTCTGTGCGATATCTGGCAGTCGTGGTGCACAAGTCATATTTACAATGAGCACTATTAAGTAGGGGTGTAACAATATATCGTGCCACAATATATCGCAATACAAAAATGCAACAATACGTATCGTGGATAGTGACAATATGTATCGTGGATAGTTCACCCAAAATAGAAATTACTGTATAAGAAAAAAATCATGTTTTCAGAGTTTTAGTGTCAGTACTACATTAAACTACTATATAATGTTGATTATAATGTATAATAATGCAATGGTCAGCTTCAGAATCATGAATATTTTTATTCTGGTGTCACCATTGTCCTTGAATTACAAGCACCAAGTCCAAACCTGTTCATTTAAACCCACAATGTAATATCAAAGTTAGCATTTTAATCAACAGTACATTTTTTGTTAACCTTTTATCATATGTCTTGGGAGTATCGCAATAATATCGTATCGTGAGTTCAGTATCGTGATATATATCGAATCGTGAAATGAAGGTATCGTTACACCCCTACTATTAAGTAAGTCTCACTTAAGAATATATTTCTAAAGGTTTTCTTCATCAAATCCTTGGAAATTAGATGAAAGCAATAGACTGCAAACCAGTCTGTGTATTGAACTGTGATTGGCCGCTTTATGTGTCATACTGTTGCCGGTTCTTGTCCAGAATAAGTGATAAAGTGTGATAAAAAGTGATAGAACTAGTCTAGTATACTTACTAGCTAGCAATAGCGTTAGCATAAAATGAGCTTTAAATGCATCAGAGCAGCCATTTAAACTTCTTGTAAATGACTGTAAGAACACATATTTGATATTTGATGTGCATATAACCTCAAACCACGAACTACTCCTGAACAATGCAGTTCCTCGTGCGAGCAACAGAGGACGCTACAGTGTAATACAAATAATTCCCCTCGTCTTGCCAGATCCAGACCCTGTGTTTCCTACAGCGAATCTAATCTCTAAACTCTAGTAATATAACTTGTTTAATGTCACAGCGCGCGTGTTGTGTTTTCATTTAAATCTGGCTGGCAGCTCAAACAGGACATGTTGACTTCGTGTGAATTTATGACTGAGAGAGAGAGAGGGATAAATGCTGTGAGATTTCACCTTCCAGACTGAGTCCACAGGGGCTGGACGTCCCAGAATAATCCGCTTCCATCAATTAGAGCCGCTTCTCTCCCATCAACCTTAATCAATGCGTTTACACACCTAATGGGATGTGCTAACCACATTTGCCCTCGTACCTGGTCCTGTCTCTTTCTGGGAATAGACTTTTAATTAATATGGGGAGTTTAATGAGACCCGAGACGGTTTTTCATTATAAGATCTCTTCTGATTATGTGATTGTTGCTAGAATTATACATTTCTCAGCTGGGTTTCCTTCAGGAGACAGAGAATGGTGAGCAGACATTGTATCAACGTTATTTATTGTATATAAAATATAAACAATATCCTTAACCGATACTTGTATTAACCAGCAGATGAACATGTGTGTCTAAAAACATGTAGAAAGAAGACCTAAAACTGTTTCTGCATGAAAATAAAAGAAAACACGCTGTTAATTTAGAGATAATAAACCCAGAAATGTAGGCCTAATACAAATGCAATAATGCAATAATAAACACCAGAACAACACATTTTTAAAGAGGTGGTATAATGCCCTTTTCACTAGATGTAAAATAAGTCTCTGATGTCCCCAGAGTGTGTATGTGAAGTTTTAGCTCAAAATACCCCACAGATATTTTTATATAGCATGTTAAAGTTTTTTAACCACACCGTTTTTGTGTCTGTCCCTTTATATGCAAATGAGCTGCTGCTCCCGACACAGGGGGCGGAGCTACAACAGCTCGTGTTTTACCACACACACACACACACACTGAAAATTTCAAAAACCTTTAGCCTTTTATGTACAAACTGAAGTCAGAAAGATGGAGACACTCAAGAAGAAGTGACAACATGTAGACAACATTTCTGAATGGTTAGTTGATGAATTTATGTAGCTTATGTGTAGTTATCTTCTAGTCATTGATTAGCATATTCTGTCTTGATAATCGAAAAATCGTGTTCTAGGGGGCGGGGTTTATGTAAATTTTAGGGTTGGTGATGTCACTAACCCGGGAGGAATGTTCCTATCAGCCGTTTGTTGTAGTGTTGTAACTTTGCAGATGTTGTGTATGCTCAAACAGCAACACTACACACTAACTAAAGTTAGTCATAAAGTAAAATCATAATCAACCACCCCTTTAAATGAAAAAAATAAATGTAGGCTAATGTGTTTTGTTTCAATAATGCTTGTTCTTTAATGTTTTATTCTTTAATATTTAGGTATTGCCATCTGGTGGGATGAAGGGACATGTGTAGTGTACACACACACACACACACACACACACACACACACACACACACACACACACACACTGACCACCTTTCAGCTTCTTGTTAATGCAAATATATCTAATCAGCCAATCACATGGAAGCAACTTAATGCATGTAGGCCTAGGCTGGTCTGAGTATTTCAGAAACTGCTGATCTACTGTGATTTTAACACACTCATGTTCAGGGAAAATATCCAGTGAGCGGCAGTTCGGGTATATATTGTTTAAAATAATATTTTCAGACATAATTTCTTTTATTAGATATTTCATCTGCGCTGTTTTTTTTTTTTGTACCCCCAACAATGCTCCATATCTTCAGATTTCTCATTAATTTCCTATGCTGGTCGTTTTTGACCTGCAGACAATGAGTTTGACTTTTTTTTTTTTTAATAAGACCTTTTCCAATCATATATTGTTCTGTGTGGTTTTAAATGGCAAGTTTCGTATAATTCCAATGAAGTGAAACATTTTAAAATTTCACAGCGTAAAATTCTTCGGTCTAAAATGAACAAAATTGTGCATCATTGTTTTTTTCCCCTTAGTCCAGAAGCCATCAGAACAGACCCGCGCCCCATCATCGAGATCTAAACGAGACCTACAGTCTAAAATATCCACAGACAGTAGTGGGAGGATGTATGCATGACTAACCTACAGCTAAATCAAGGTCAGTTTTGGATATGTGAGATCTGCGGTGCATCAGTGACCAAAATATGATGCATTTGTGGACGTCTGAAAAGAAAAGCTAATGCACCTCGGTATCATTTTTGCTGTGGACTGTACAGTGAAACTACTCATTATTTGTAGTGCTTTATAAGGCGAGAAACACTTTCTTTCCTGTTTATTTCACGTTCAGTACTCAGTTCCAAGACCTATATGCACAAAATATAAGATGTCCATAGGGAAAGTGTTCAGTTTTATTCTCAGAGGAAGCTTCCACATTCATTTGTGTTGCCAAACCAGCTCACGACACATTAATTTTAGCTCTGTTAAGCATTAGAGGAAAAAAACATCAAGCAGTGTTGTACATGACTTCTGAAGTTGCAAAGAAATGTGCAATAAAGGTAGTTTTCTCTTAGTGGTTATAGCAGCCTCCCTGTGGCTTTATGAATTATCAATGTCAAACCAGTCTTGATACTATTTTTAATTCTGTATTTGCAAACAGGATTAAGGCGCTGGTGTGTGGGAATGCATGTGTCTTTAGACATGCAAACATGTTCTTCTCAGTGTGACTGCTGCTATCTTTGCTCTGGGGTTTGTGGCACGGGTGAATCCTGTCTGTTTTTTCACAGTGTGTGAATGTTTTCGTAGAAATTGAAAGATGAGCAGCTTTTAGACTAAGGCCAAAAATCCAGCAGTGTATGGAGGCCCAAAACCTGCGGAAATTTATAATGAATAAATAAATGAGATCCATCCATCCATCCATCCATCCATCCATCCATCCATCCATCCATCCATCCACCCACCCGCCCATCCACCTGCCCATCCACCTACCCATCCATCCATCCATCCATCCATCCATCCATCCATCCAACCGCTCATCCATCCATCCATCCATCCATCCATCCAACCGCTCATCCATCCATCCATCCATCCATCCATCCAACCGCTCATCCATCCATCCATCCATCCATCCATCCATCCATCCATCCATCCATCCATCCATCCATCCATCCATCCATCCATCCGCCCATCCATCAATCCATCCATCCATCCGCCCATCCATCCAACCGCTCATCCATCCATCCATCCATCCATCCATCCATCCATCCACCCGTCCATCCATCCATCCAACCGCTCATCCATCCGTCCATCCATCCACCCACCCGCCCATCCATCCATCCATCCATCCATCCATCCATCCATCCATCCACCCATCCATCCATCCATCCATCCATCCATCCATCCATCCATCCATCCATCCATCCATCCAACCGCCCATCCATCCATCCATCCATCCAACCGCCCATCCATCCATCCATCCAACCGCCCATCCATCCATCCATCCAACCGCCCATCCATCCAACCGCCTATCCATCCATCCATCCATCCATCCATCCATCCAACCGCTCATCCATCCATCCATCCATCCATCCATCCATCCATCCATCCACCCGTCCATCCATCCATCCAACCGCTCATCCATCCGTCCATCCATCCACCCACCCGCCCATCCATCCATCCATCCATCCATCCATCCATCCAACCGCCCATCCATCCATCCATCCATCCATCCAGCCGCCCATCCATCCATCCAACCGCCCATCCATCCATCCATCCATCCATCCATCCATCCATCCATCCATCCATCCATCCATCCATCCATCCATCCATCCAACCGCCCATCCATCCATCCATCAATCCACCCGCCCATCCATCCATCTGACCGTCCGTCCATCTATCCGCCAATAAATTATTTTGGGGTTTGATTGTACAAAACCTTTAGATCTTCAACAGGTAGAACAGCTCCCGCTTGTGAGAGAATCAGTGGCTATTTTCTGTTTGAGGGAAAGACCAGTGGATACTGTAATGAGTGCATGTGAGTCAGAGATGATGAATCACTCCATTAGACTCAGTCCAGCTGTGATTCGCTCTCAGCTCTAGAGAACTGAAACCCTGTTTTGCACACTTTAGAAAACACCATTCACCTTTAAATTGTTAAATGGATGCTTCTACTTCCCAGTATAACTCACTTTGAGTACATCTAGTTTTTTAATAGTATATGCAATGCCCCTAATGTTCACAACACACTATTACCTGTAGATTTTTATGGTAAACAAATAGGTTAGGGTTTCTTTGTTGCTTACATGAGGAAAATATATTTCATTAAAATATTCCGTCAATGAAAGTTCAGTGACTGCTTTGACTGATTCAGAGTTCATTCAGGAAAAGAGGCATCAGACAGATTCAAACTGTAGTTGCCAAGTCAACCAATCAATCCGGCCTTTAACCTCGGATACTTTATTCGAATCAACTTTAATATAAATTCAGGATTAATAAACTTTAATTGAACACATTTGTATGTGACAATAAATGCGGTACAGTAAGATGAACTCATTCAAGCCTGTAAAGTGTTACAAATATTCCGAATCTAATTTGAACATCTCGAGCTGGTGTGACAACCATCATATGACATCATATTTATATGAATAGGCTATATTTATGCCGAATGCCACTGAAGAGAAAGGGTGTGTCCTTGAGAGAGAGAGAGAGAGAGAGGAGAGAGAGAGAGAGAGAGAGAGAGAGAGAGAGAGAGAGAGGAGAGGAGAGGAGAGAGAGAGAGAGAGAGAGAGAGAGAGAGAGAGAGAGAGAGAGAGAGAGAGAGAGAGAGAGAGAGAGAGAGAGAGAGAGAGAGAGCTTGTTGCTCTCAGGTGATGATGGGTCGATAGAAGGAAGAGCTCTCGCGCCGTGTGTCTTTCACCTGTCTGCGCGCTCAGGGCTGGTCGGAGGCGCGCGCTCATTACCCTCAGAGACGCGCTCGGGAGCGTGAGTAAGTTCTCCTCTCGCGCTCCAGGAATAAAGCGAAGCCTTCGGTTCGACACTTCAGTTCAATGAGGCTGTTCGTGAACTATTGGAGTACTCAAGCATCGCCACAGCATCGTAGAGTAACGTTACTCCCCTCGCGTCATGTCTCACTCTGAGAGATGGGCAAGTTCGACGAGCACGAGAGGGTAATCCTCAACGTCGGGGGCACGAGGCACGAAACTTACCGGACCACGCTGAAGACCCTGCCGGGCACGCGTCTGGCCCTGCTCGCCTCCGAGTCAGACCTTGAGTCAGTCCTGGACCAGCTGCAACAAGTCCCGGGGTTCATCGAGTACAACGCGCGCAGCAACGAGTACTTTTTCGACCGGCACCCGGGTGTCTTCGCCTACGTGCTCAACTACTACCGGACGGGGAAGCTGCACTGCCCGGCGGACGTGTGCGGACCGCTGTTCGAGGAGGAGCTGTCCTTCTGGGGCATCGATGAGACGGACGTAGAGCCGTGCTGCTGGATGACCTACCGACAGCACCGGGATGCCGAAGAGGCGCTGGATGTGTTCGAGATGAACGTGGACAACGACGAGGACGACGAGTACGGCAAGCGACTGGGCATCGAGGATGTGGTGTCTGCAGACGGCACCGTCAGCAGGTGGAGGAAGTGGCAGCCGGTCATCTGGAACCTGTTCGAGGACCCGTACTCCTCTAGAGCCGCCCGGGTAAGAGCGCATGCAGCGTGGAGTCTCCAAACGGTTGCGCGCGCGCGAATCTCTTCCAGTGCTTCAATAGAACATCCAAACAACGTCTAAACTTGTTTGGATGCATGCGTGCGTGAAGATAAGTCTGTTTTGCGTTTGAGTTATCATGCATGCTTCTAAACATGTGCGTGATGTGTGCTGGAAACATGTCAGGAAAGGGACGAGAGCGTGTCCTGGTCACCTAAAACTGTTTAAAACCTGTTACAATTCCAACAAACTTAGTAAAGACATCACAACTCGAGCATGCATCAAAAATGAGTGCTCGTAAGCGCTCGTGCATGAATCGTAATGGTGTGCGTAATGGTCAGATACACGTATTGGAGAGGCAGGTGTCACATATTAATAACTCTCACCTGGACGCGCGTAATCTCCAGATTTACATTAGTAACAGGTGTCAGTCACACATCTGTGATGAAAGCGCGTCCTTTAATCGCAGCATTAGATTGTCCAGGAAGTAAAAGTTCTCAAGTGCAGGCATTATAGCCTCTGTTAAAACACTCTTGGATAAATTTGGCCTGATTAAGGGAGAGAAAATAATCACAGCCCTCCCACACTTACGTGACACAACCCAGAGCCATAATGGAGCTTCTTTTCTGTTAGTCGGCATTTGAAATACTCTTAATTAAACGATGGGTTGGAGGAGGCTGGTAACGTCAGTGGAAAAGAAAAATATGAATTATTGAGATTATTGCAGGCAAATTCAGATGCACTGCAGAGATCAGGCAGATACAGTTTTAAAGATCTTTTCCTTTGTTTTCTGAGTAAATGTCATAACTTATTTTGCTCTGATTATATGGATGGTAATGCATTTAAGTCTTCTACTACATCTACTACATGTTTTAGTTTAGAATCCTCAGATTGTTGTTACTCAACTTTAAGGATACCCCTTAAATGTCAATTTACTTCAAATGATTACAAAGAGAGAAATTGTTTTAAACTGATGTTCACATTAATGGTCAACCTAACCCATATTATTTTATTTTAATATTATTGGCTGTTAAATTGGAAGTTTGGTTGTAAACTGGGAGTTTAAGTGTGCTTTCTCATCTGTTCGCTTCATTTGATCCGGATCAATGGCGAAAAATAAGATTTTGTAGCACTTTTCACACCACACTGCTCTGGCCCGAATCAGTTGATGAGTTGATGAAACCAACTAAAATGCAGTCACGTGACAACATCCACATCACTCGTTGGCCAGATGTGTCTTGAATGTATTTCCATACCTGCACTTCGATTGGTCAGAATTAACGTGCGGGAAAATTCACACAGAACTCCCGGAAGTAAACAAAGAGGAGGAAAATCCGGCAGACAACGCACCGCTTTTTACTCTGGAGAGACGACTGCGTGGGCTGATTGAATCCCTGGTCATAGTTTATTGTATAGTTTGTCTACACCACTTTAGGCAAACAATAACATTTGAGAATGAAGCGAGGATGCGGCTTGAAAATAATGTTTTAATGCACTGCACGCGGCGAAGGCACTTCAGGAGGAGGCGTGCATTAATGTTGCTAAACGGTGACATAATGCACAGCGCAGCCGGCGACTACGGCAGCTGCTTTAGTCCAAAAATGCGCAGTTCTTTGGCAGTTGGGTCTGTTCTCACCGCAAACGAACCGCTCCAGAGTTCGTTTGAAAGCGTATCGAGACCTCCTCAAAGAGTTGGTCCGCTTCCACATTCACACCTGCACAACCGCACCAAGGGGGAAAACTAACTCTAGTGCGATTCAACCCAACTAAATGAGGCAGGTGTGTAAGCACCCTAACTTGAGTTGGTTTGTGGAAATTTGTGAAATGGTTATGATTGATTGAATTTTGCAGAGATGGACCAGACGAGGCGGCGAGCGAGGTGCTCATCAGAGCTGTTGATCAAATCAATAATTAAATGTTTATTACGCATAAACGTAATAAACATTTATTGTTTAATAAATAAATGTTCTCGTGTATTACGCATCACGTTTGAGCTTCAGCAAGATCCAATGAGGTTCATTCTTGTGTTACGCGGCATGTTTGAGCTTCTGCGAGAACCAATGAGGTTCATCCTCGTGTTACGCATCAAGTTTGAGCGTCTGCAAGAACCAATGAGGTTCATTCTCGTGTTACGCATCACGTTTGAGCTTCAGCGAGAACCAATGAGGTTCATCCTCGTGTTACGCATCACGTTTGAGCGTCTGCAAGAACCAATGAGGTTCATCCTCGTGTTACGCATCACGTTTGAGCTTCAGCGAGAACCAATGAGGTTCATCCTCGTGTTACGCATCACGTTTGAGCGTCTGCAAGAACCAATGATGTTCATTCTCGTGTTACGCATCACGTTTGAGCTTCAGCGAGAACCAATGAGGTTCATCCTCGTGTTACGCATCACGTTTGAGCTTCTGCAAGAACCAATGAGGTTCATCCTCGTGTTACGCATCACGTTTGAGCGTCTGCAAGAACCAATGAGGTTCATTCTCGTGTTACGCATCACGTTTGAGCTTCAGCGAGAACCAATGAGGTTCATCCTCGTGTTACGCATCACGTTTGAGCGTCTGCAAGAACCAATGAGGTTCATCCTCGTGTTACGCATCACGTTTGAGCTTCAGCGAGAACCAATGAGGTTCATCCTCGTGTTACGCATCACGTTTGAGCTTCTGCAAGAACCAATGTGGTTCATTCTCGTGTTACGCATCACGTTTGAGCGTCTGCAAGAACCAATGAGGTTCATCCTCGTGTTACGCATCACGTTTGAGCGTCTGCAAGAACCAATGAGGTTCATCCTCGTGTTACGCATCACGTTTGAGCGTCTGCAAGAACCAATGAGGTTCATCCTCGTGTTACGCATCACGTTTGAGCTTCAGCGAGAACCAATGAGGTTCATCCTCGTGTTACGCATCACGTTTGAGCTTCTGCAAGAACCAATGTGGTTCATTCTCGTGTTACGCATCACGTTTGAGCGTCTGCAAGAGGTTTGTTCTCGCGTGTCAAGCAGTTTCGAATGAGCTTTTGTTCATGTTCGCTGATTAATGTTTATACGTGAATAAAAGCCTAAATTAAATCTCTTCATCATATAAAGCCATCAAGTCTTTTCAGAAAATTTTGACTAAAACGCTAAAAATTAAAAATTAAGTTTTACAATCTCTTTATGATCGTTTTGATGCGTAAAATTGGTAGTTGCGTAGCTGTCAATGGAGGGACAGAAATCTCAGATTTCATCAAAAAAATATTTATTTGTGTTCCGAAGATGAACGAAAGTCTTACGGGTTCGGAACAACATGAGGATGAATAATTAATGTCAGAATTTTCTTTTTTGGGTGAACTATCCCTTTAAGATTCTTGTGTTTTGTTCTCAATGAGCATTAAATATGTGCAAATTTATTCTAACAAAGACTTAAGTTATTAGCAGGAGGACACATTTCCCAGAATTCACCTTGCAGTTTCTAGTTTCTCCCTTCTCCCTCTATTAATCCATCTGTTAATGTAGCGGAGGCTGTTGACGTGTGTGTGTGTGTGTTTTGATGCCGAGCGTGCCGTTGCCACTTAAGAGGTTAACACTGGCGCACGTCTGAAGATGCTGCGCCGAGACCGTTTCCATGGTGACCTTATCGTTCATCGGCCGCCCATGTTCATTCAGAGCAGCGATTGATTTCAGGAATTCAGTCGAGCACAAACCTGCCTTTAAACACAGTGTGCGTCTGCTCGTATCCTCTGGCACTGTTTGAAATGTGTGCGCGTGTGTGACATATTGTTTGTGTGGATGATTCATGCACTGGGAAAAATAACACGGTCATACAGATTATGTGTATTTATGTGGGCACAGATGAGTCGCATGCTGATGCCGGCAGCTTAAACTTTGTTGTCAGTCATTTTCTTTAGATCACTCGCTGAGTGCTGATTATCTCCTTGAGTTTAGCATGTGTTGAGGCAGTGGGCGTTTTTTCGTGGGATGTTAGTGTCCGTGTTGTTCGATTACAGTAATGAAAGTAACGTCTTTTAAGGAACATTTCACCCACAAATAAGGTTTCCAAAACTTCTTTTAAAGAACAATGATGTCATTAAGAACAAGCCATGAGTTGTTGATGATGATTATGATGTCATTGTGCATCTAAAATGTCTGTAAATTGTTGTTTGGCTCAATTTTTCTTTTTTTAAAGCAACATGAAAAAACATTTGCGACCCATTTTTGTTCCATAATGTGACGCATGTCTGAGTGAAACATAATAATTAATGATAAAATGTGAGTCTTAAAGGAACAGTTCACCCAAAAATAAGGTTCCAAAAGGGCTGTGCGATATTGAAGAAAAATGTGATATGCAATAACTCCTTAAATAATGCGATATTCGATATGCGATACGATAATGCTTAAAGTGTGTAAAATTAACTTAAATTATCTTTAAAATATATTTAAAATGATATAACCTACATGTTTCACATTCTTTTTATGACAAGAAAACATCATTATAACTTCTGAAAGTGAACATCAGTGTTTTACTGTAGCATAAGAAGTGTTATTTTAACATCAGTGTAAACCACAGGGGTTCAGGTTATCCTGCATTAGGTTTATTTAATAAAAGATACTGAATCATAAAATATAAAAATAAAACATTGCTTAGTTTTCACTGTATGAATTAAATATGTCCTGATACTTATTAAAGCTAAAAAAAACTTTGTCTTTTGTTCATGACCCCATTTATTGCAAGCTGTTGCGATATATACATTTGCGATATTTCGATAAATTCGATATATTGTGCAGCCCTAAAATGTGTCTGTAAATTTGACCATAATATGATCCACGAGTGGAACAGAATAACAAACAAGAATATGTAGCGTGAGTCTTAAAGGAACAGTTCACCAAAAATGACTAAACACTGATAATATCCTCTTTTGTATTCAACAGAAGAAAGGAATGACATGAGAGTGAGTAAATGACAAAATTAGGGCATTTTCACACCAGATTTGATTAAAACCACTTCTGAGGAGGCTTTTCCGTCCGGACGTGGAGGCATTTCAATCATTTTCTCAATGGAAGCGCTGCTTTTTCAAATCTGTCATTGTTTACTATCATTTACTGTCACACTTGTTGCATTTAAATGAGTATCAGTGGCTTTCTGATTGCATAGTGCTTGTGTTCATGCACTGAGACAAACATGCATGTGTGTGTGCGACATATTGACCAGTGTTTTTAGTCCAAAGTCCAACATTAGCATCTTGAATTGCAACCGTTTATAGGCTCTGTGTGTCATTTTAGTGCGAGACAGTAATTACAGATCTGTCTTTCTCGCTGCTGACGGGAGGACACTGCGAATCACTGTTGGTGTAAAGCGCGGGAGAGAAAGATGTGTGGAGAAATGAAACCGAATGCAGGGTGCCGTGCTAAACAAGCTGTCGCTCGACACCGATGTTTTGGTTTTGTGTACTTCTGGACGAGGGAGGGTTTGGCTTTCATGTTCAGCT
The DNA here is from genome assembly GCF_949152265.1 of Phoxinus phoxinus. NCBI lineage: Eukaryota > Metazoa > Chordata > Actinopteri > Cypriniformes > Leuciscidae > Phoxinus > Phoxinus phoxinus. The sequence goes on from NC_136884.1 coordinate 3,361,770, forward strand.
CGTTTGAATCTCACACACATGCATTAGTGTGCTCATTTCGGCCAGGACTGTCTTTTGTGCTGTGATAATTGCATAGGCTTTTTCCCGTATCTGCACAAACGGTCCACGGCTTCAAACGCCCCGCCTGGAGAGAGTAACACAGGCTTAATGAAGCCGTTCAGACCACCGAGGCCAATTGCACACACACACACACACACACACACACACACACACACACACACACACACTCCAACCTGTCGCATTGAGCCTTCGACTTTTCAAAAAGCATCAAGATATACTTCGCCTACGCTTATCTTTAGATGACACTGAAAACGAAGCCGCTCTACTGATCTTTAACTAATGGAGGAAAACTTTCAGGACGTGTTTTGACAGCATTTCAGCGCGTGAGTGTTTAATAGTGTTTTAATGTTTTGAAAGAATGAGGTTGGAATGAGTGCAAAATATTATCACGATACGAGCAATTTAGTTGGCATTCAACTGAAATAACTATGATAATGAATGTTTGCATGCTCTATACAACATGTCTTTGTGTATAAACATTAGTAAACCCAACACAATCCATGCAAATAATGGTGTAGCAAAAAGCCATTTTCAATGGACGCATTCTCATCAGATATCACTGTACGGATGCTGTCAACTTTTTTTTTTGGGAGACGTTTTTCTGATGTCTATATTTCCATCCGTTCAGATGAGATCGTACTGTACAAACTTTCTTTCATCTTTACACATGTCCTCTTTGCCTCTTGTCAATGTCAACTCTTCTCACACATGCATGCAACTTTTGCTTTAGTTTATTCTTCAAATAAGGAGTAAAAATAGAGCACTACATCATGCTCATGGGAGGTTATAGAGAGGTCATTCTCATAGCTTTGCAGCAATAACCGGTACAAGAAAGACTTCGAGCAGGAAAGAGCGTGTGCTTTTCTTCAGGTGTACAAATAGTTAGTTTGAAGCTAAAATGGGATGCTGTCTCCATCAAGCACACACACACACACACACACACACACACACACACACACACACACACACACACACACACACACACACACACACACACACACACACACACACACACACACACACACAGTGTTGAGTTCAAGGGCAGCGTGTGCCAGACTCAAACTCAATAGGGATGTGAAACTCACACTCCAGTTAGCAGCTCAGTGTCTCCACGGTTAGTGTGTCTCTCATTGAAATATGGATTATTGTCAATCTCTTATGTTTTTCTCTGGTAGCTCTGATTGTCAGTAAGCTTTTGGATAGTAATGACTCAAGTGTTATACATCCTTCTAAAGGAACTACAAATTATTTGGATAGATCATATACTCTAAAGTGAAGATCATGGGAACACACTAGTCAAGTCAAGTCACCTTTATTTATATACAGTCGTGCTTTTTACAATACAGATCAATGTATCAAAGCAGCTTCACAGTGATAATATGAAAATAATACAACAAAGTTTGTTTCTAGAAGAAAATTGCGTCATCGTCCACCTTATAAGTAAGGCAGATCAATAATATTGTTGAATATTAAATGTCTCCAACCAAGCAAGCCAAAAGCCAAGGCAACAGTCTGACTCAAGTGTTACCAAATCCATCGCAAGGAATTACTATATTCACAAAAACCTCAAAAGCTTACAATGACGTACAATATTAGGTAGTTAGTTATCATGATCACTTTACATTACTGATCCAAATAATGAGTTATTCCTTTGGTAATACTTGAATCATTACACTCTTAAAAATGCTGGGTTGTTTCAACCCAATTTTGGGTCAAATATGGACAAACCCAAACGTTGGGTTAAAATTTTTATTAAAAAATGTAACCCAGCATTTTTTAGAGTGTACTATTTCCGTATTTAATTATTTTTGCTTATTAATTAATTAATTCTACATTGTTCATTTGAACCTGTAGTAGTTATTAGTTCTCTGGGAGGTATGAAAGAAATGTAGTTACCGAACAGCTAATATTGAACGACCTCATTCAACTGAGCGCTGTTACTTACTAATTAGTTTCTTGTTAGTTAATAGTTGTCACGAGTGTTAATATTGCGTTTGTTCCTGTGTTCTTATTCATTAATGACGGAAGAGTTTTCTAAAGTGTTACAGAGGTTACCTTTCATCTTTTCTCCCTTTTTTCCTCTTCTGTCCTGTTCTATTTCTCCTTTTCCCCCCTTCTTTCTCATGTTTTGGGGGTGATGTTGTGGACTGTGTGTCCTCTCTGCAGGCTTCTGGATCATAGCGTTTCTTCCTCGGCGTCTTGAAACTCCAAACTTGGACAAAACCGATCCAGTCACCGGGAGCTCGACGTCTTATCCGATTGACCCGCGCGTGTCCTCTTTCTTCAGATGCAGAATCGATGCAGCTTTGCCTGTAAACGGCTCGTCTTTCTCCCAGAAATCCACAGCAAACGGATTTCTATTTCACATTCCTCCACAAAACGTTCACCTTCAAGACGCTGATCAGACCGTCTCCAGTGTCGTGAAACTTTACTTGGTGTCACTCGGAGAGCGTAATTGGAAAATATTAGCTTGTGTAGTGCAAGGTTAAACGGTTTAGACGCTCAAGCTGTCACTCGTCTAACTCATTCGGTTCAGTTTACATGTAGCGGCGGTGTTAAGCGCTGACATTTAAGGCTCTTCACTCCCTGTTGGTGTGTAAATACGGTATACTCCATTAAGTGAAGGCCTCTTCACTGTGCTACTGTACGCCGGCAGCCGCAATTATCCTGTTGAGTTGAGTTGAGCCGGGCTGCTAGTCCAGGTTTAACTATTAGGAGTCACTTCAGCCGAGCGGGAGAGATCTCCTCGTCTGAATGGCACTCAAAAGCCCGTCTCGCTCTCTAGTGCATCTATTAGTCAACATGTCCGTCTCGTGCACACGTGCTTTAAAGACACACAGGTGAACTTAATTGAGTTTGTGAAATTAAGATGAATCTGAGCACTTGCTGTTGCCGACATGAAAATGGCATTTGCAACCATTTACACACTGTAAAAAAATGATTTCTTAAATAAAATGAAGATTATTGGAATACATTTTACAAGTAGACACTAGTTTTTCTATTTCAAAATGTCACGTTTAGTTCAATGTTACTTGTTGTTTCTTTGTAATTTGTCAAATTTACTGGCAATTTCAGAGTGAATTTGTTTTCTCTCGAAACTTCATACTTTGTGGAATTGATCGGATAATGAAACATGTCTCAACATGTGAATGGTTTGAGTTGAGCGGCTGAAAAGGAAAGTTGTTTCCAAAGTTCATTTAAAAAATAAATGGTTTAGGACTTACTTTGAAACAATTTTCACTCCGAAATTGCTAGTAAATTTGACCAATAATTGAACATTAAATTAAGTGGTAAAACTAAAATTGTATTTTCTTGTAAAACATATCTTTCATTTATAGTTTAGATAAAAACAGCTCCACAGTGTACAAATATTTTTATTACTACTGTACCTTTAAGTATGTAAATGAGCTCTGTCGTGATTGGCTGAACTGGCCAGGGTGACTGTGGATATGCAAAAGAGGGTGGTCAAATTTTAATGAGCTCATTACCAAGATGGTTTAGGAAATAAGATGGTTCAGTAAACCTTTGAGGAAGCTTTGTAAACGTTAGCACATTATGCAACGTTTTATAAACAACAAGAGACCTTTACAGTCAACAGTTTGATTATGATGATCTTTTCTATATGGTTTAACGTGAAGCTTTTCATCGCTGCATGTCAGATGACATTTTCAACTCGCTGCTGTTGAGTAATAATAATTACAGTAATTTGCCGAAGGAAATGAACGTATAGTAGAGCTGCATGCATAAGTGCAGTTTAGTAATAATGAGTCTAGACTGTGATCTCTCTCTCTCTCTCTCTCTCTCTCTCTCTCTCTCTCTCTCTCTCTCTCTCTCTCTCTCTCTCTCTCAGTTCTCTTACGTAGAGTTCTCTCGTACTGCGTCGAAGAACGCTACGGGAAAGATATTTCTTTGTCGAGATTGAAGCCTAAAATTAATCCTTAATTTTGTAATAATGTAAAACGCTTTTCTGAAGCATACAACCTAGGCGGAGCAATACAGCTCACCCATTGGCTGCTCTGCCAGAAAAGCACAGCCTATGCGAGGCCAGGACGCTGACCAATGAGGGCGCGTCGCGCCCTTCTGCGTCACCTCCCGCCCAAACAGGCGTGGCCTAGGCCTATAAATACGAGCATAGCTGTCTAACACGCCGATTTTCTAAAATTCAACGAAGCTGCACGCATCGCTGGATTGGATTCGAGCCGCCACAGCCGTTTGGAACAAGCACCTCAGCAGGACGCGCCTCTTACCTGAAGCCGCTGGTCTTCGCCGCCTTCAGCCGCCGTTCCCTGCTGCGCTTCTCCGGTGTGGAATATCCTTTACATTATGTGTGTGTGTTTTGTGTGTGTGTTCGCCGTCGCGACACACAGTTTTTCCACCACTAAAAGAGCCGAGCGTCTTTTTCAAGATGTCTCGCACCTCCTGTGGCTCGTGTAGAGCCCCGCTCAGCGACAGGGACCACGTGCTGTGTTTCCTGCCTGTGAGTATCACGCAGCTTCAGCTCTCGTCGATGGCGGCTGCCATCGCTGTAATTTGATGCCTACGGTGACTCTGCGGACTCGCCTGGCGTTCATTTACTGAAGCAGCATCTTTTCCGCCTGCTGTAGTGCCGCGCCGTGAAAGCGCCGTGCTTAGCAGAGCCCGGAACCTCCCTTCACCACGAGGTGCTCGCCGCTGCTGCCGCCAGCTTCTCCGCCCGCTTCGCTGGACTCTATGATCGACGGACAAGGGCCGCTGTGTGCCGCCGCGTCCGTCATGAACGAGGAAGGTGAAGCCGCGTCTGTGGAGGAAGACTGCTTTTCTCTCCCGCTTCGGATGGGCGAGCTCCGAGGATCTCCCCTCCCCCGCCGCTCATGAGCGTCGACGGAGAAAGACCAGCATCGATGCGCTTACCGGCTGGATGGCTGCTTTTCTGCAGAGGAACGTACGTTACCGTCCTCACGACCCGCGCCTTTTTCTTCCTGAATTCACGAAGAAATCGCGGAGTCCCGGAAAGCCCCGTTTTCAGCCAGGATGCGCACTTCTGCTTCGAGGAAAGCTAACGTTACAGTGTTAAAATCCCGCCGCGGCCGGATTTCACTAAAATGTCTCGCTCGCACAGTCCCAACATACGCGACCGTGCCAGTGTATTTTGCAGTCACCAAATCAGCATCAATGCTCGTTTGCCTGCACACAAACGCCGTTTTCACGACGCCCCAGGTAAATCTGAAAATGTATTTTCTGGTGTCCCGGCCACGGCCGATGGTGTAATGTGTGTATCCGTAATGCCCACGACTCAGTGCCCATTCATACACACAAGCACAGCCCTGCACAATACAGGGCTTGCACACATAAAATCGACTCGTGTCGGTTGTGCAATACATGTAAGTTAGTGAACGTGCCCGCTTTTCAGTGCCCACAATCACTACACACTGCATGTCCCGTGGTTTCTGTAAAAACGAAACGAATGCACGGTCAGTCGGTTCTGATAGACAGTACTCTCTGTGCTACACGGTGTCCCGGCCACAGCCGATGATGTAATGTGTGTAACTGCAATGCCCACGACCCAGTGCCCATTCATACACACAAGCACAGCCCCACACAATACATTGTGCACTATATGTAGTGAGCGTGCCCGCTTTCAAGTGCCCACAATCACTACAAGCTACATGTCAACATGGTTTCTACGGAGCTCGCACCGCGTTCTCTCTCTCTCTCTCAGCTGAGAGAGCTGAGCGCGCGCGCGGGCTGCCCGCTCGATAAGCGCGCCCCCGCATCACGCCATGTTACAGCACACGACTGCTCTCGTGTCGCCGCCATTTCGCGACCAGAGCCCGGTTTTTCAACCAGTGCAAGCACAGCCCCGTACAACACAGGGTCTGCACACATAAAAACGACTCAGGTCGTTTGTACTTTACATGTAGTGAGCGTGCCCACTGTCAAGTGCCCACAACCACTACACACTGCACGTTCCGCGGTTTTCTGTAAAAACGAAACCAACGGACGATCAGTCAGTTCACAAACACAGTATTCCCGGTGTTATAAATGTGCCCGCTACCACGCGCCCACATTTATTCACAAATATACGAGCCCTACGGGCAGCCCCGTTCAACACAGGGTTTGCACACTTAAAATCGACTCAGATCGATTGTGCTTTACATGTAGTAAGCGTGTCCACTGCCAAGTGCCCACAACCACTACACACTGCACGTTCCGCGGTTTCTGTATAAACGAAACTAACGAACGGTCAGTCAGTACACAAACACAGTGTCCCCGGTGTTATAAATGTGCCCGCCACCAAGCGCCCACGTTTATTCACAAGCATAACGAGCCCTACGGGACTCGTCCCGCGCGCTCTCTCTCGACACAGAGAGTCGAGCGCGCGCGGGACGCATACTGTGTTAAACATGTCCCCCGCCTCAGACGCCACGGCGTCCATGTTACAGCACACGGTTGCTCTCGTGTCGCCGCCATTTCGCGACCAGGGCCCAGATTACATTCAACCCCTAGTCACACGTGCACATGCATGGGAAAGACTTCCCGGGGTCTCAGAATGGGTGCTAGAGACTATAAAAAGAGGCTATTCGCTACAGTTTCATCGACGCCCTCCCCGTTTCACGGGAAAAGTCGAAACCACGGTAAAAACAGAAGTAGCACATCTACTTCGAGCCGAAATAGCGAAGCTATTGAGCAAAGGGGCCATAGAGCCTTTATCTCAAGCTCAGAGCGAAGGGGGTCTGTACAGCAGATATTTCCTGGTACCGAAGAAAGACGGGGGTCTCAGACCCATTTTAGATCTAAGGCGTCTGAACAAAACGCTAACAAAGCGGAAGTTCAGAATGCTCACGACCAGAAAAATCCTCGCGCAAATTCGCAGAGGAGACTGGTTTATGGCGATAGATCTGAAAGACGCGTATTTTCACATACAAATTGCGTCACGTCACAGGCGATTTTTGAGATTCGCCTTCGAGGGCCGGGCATATCAGTACACAGTCCTGCCATTCGGCCTGTCTCTAGCACCTCGTACATTTACAGTGTGCATGGACGCGGCGCTGGCACCCCTGAGACTCCGAGGCGTTCGAATTCTGAACTATTTGGACGATTGGCTGATTCTAGCTCAATCGCCGTCAGAACTCGCTCACCACAAGACACTAATACTCGATCACCTCGAGTGCTTAGGTCTGAGAGTCAATTGGGAGAAAAGTTCACTGTTTCCCAGTCAAAGGATCTCCTTTTTAGGACTGGATCTGAACTCACTGTCTATGACAGCACGCCTGTCATCACAGCGCAGGCGAAATACCCTGCAAATGGCGAAATCCTTCCGCAGCGGCCACATAGTGCCGCTCAGGAGATTTCAGAAAATGCTGGGCCTCATGGCCTCAGCCTCTACAGTGCTGCAGTTGGGCCTGCTGCGCATGCGCCCACTACAGTTCTGGTTGAGAACGCGCGTACCGCGCCGAGCATGGTTACACGGTCGTTATCGCCTCAAGGTCACTCAGGAATGCATTTCAGCCCTGACACCATGGAGAGCGTCAGACTGGTACCGGTCAGGTGTAAGCCTGGGAACTTCCTCGAGCCTGAAGGTGGTGTCCACGGACGCGTCCACCTCAGGCTGGGGAGCACTGCTCGACGGCAGACCGCTCTTTGGCCAATGGGCAGAGCGAGCCAAACTACCGCACATAAACTGCCTGGAAATGATGGCGGTGGACTTTGCGCTGAGGCGCTTCTGTCCCCGGATAAAAGGACACCACGTCCTGGTCCGCTCGGACAACGTGTCGGTAGTAGCCTACATAAACCACCAGGGTGGCCTGAGGTCCCGAAACCTATTCAGGTTAGCGGAACGCATACTGGTGTGGGCTCAGCACAACCTGCGCTCGTTAAGAGCAATACACGTGCCAGGCCACTTGAACGTAGGCCCGGACAGACTCTCACGGAACAATGTTCCTACGGGAGAGTGGTCCCTACACACACAGACAGTGCGTCTGCTGTGGAAAAGGTTCGGCAGAGCGGAAATAGACCTGTTTGCAAACCAGGAAAACGCTCACTGCCCAGAATTCTTTTCGAAGAGCACGAACGCGCTGGCCAGAGTCTGGCCCCGCCGTCCGCTCTATGCTTTTCCTCCTGTCTCACTCCTGCCTCAAGTGCTGGAGCGTATCAAGGAGAGCGGATGCTCAGTACTACTGGTTGCTCCATACTGGACGAATCAGACCTGGTTCCCAGCTTTGATGCGACTGAAAAGTACTGCCCAGTGGCCGATTCCAGTGAGGAGAGACCTCCTCTCACAGGCCAAGGGCGCGATTCTGCATCCTCACCCCGAGCTTTGGTCCCTACACGTATGGGCCATAAACGGGTACCCGCTAACCTCCCAAGAGGAGTGTTAGACACGATCGAGCAAGCTAGGGCTCCGTCTACTAGACGGCTCTACGCTTCCAAATGGTCGGTGTTCTCTGGATGGTGTTCAGATCAAGGTCTGTCACCACTTCAGTGTGGAGAACCGGAGATTCTCTCCTTCTTGCAAGAGCTATTGGATAAGGGAAGAACCCCATCCACGCTCAAAGTCTATGTGGCTGCCATATCAGCGTTCGTTAATCCAACGCTTGGCCGTTCACTAGGCAGGAACGACCTGGTGGTCCGCTTCCTTAGAGGCGCCAGGAGGTTAAACCCTCCAAGGCCCCCCCTCAGTCCCCGTTTGGGACCTTTCTACAGTGTTGAACGCTATGAAAGGGGCCCCTTTCGAGCCTATTCACTCAGTTGACATGAAACACCTGTCTTTCAAGACCGTGTTTCTTTTGGCTCTCGCTTCAGTGAAGCGTGTGGGAGACTTGCAAGCGCTCTCAGTGAGAGCTTCTGGTATGGAGTTCGGGCCAAACGACTCTGTAGTCGTATTGAAACCGAAGCATGGGTACGTGCCTAAGTCCCTCAACACACCGTTCAGGGCTCAGGTCATCTCCCTGTCGGCCCTGCCGGCCTCAGAGGACGGAAATAGCTCCCTTTGCCCGGTCAGGGCATTAAGAGCTTACGTGTCCCGCTCCGCTGTTTTTCGACAGACGGAGCAGCTCTTTGTTTCGTTCAGCGGACGCTCCAAGGGGCGAGCCGCGACGAAACAGAGTCTGTCTCGATGGGTAGTGGACGCCATTGCGCTAGCCTACGCATCTAGAGGTTTGGAAGGCCCTTTGGGCATCAGAGCACATTCCACGAGAGGCATGGCCTCTTCATGGGCTTGGTATAGCGGAATCTCGTTACAAGATATCTGTATGGCGGCAGGCTGGGCCTCCCCGTCTACATTTATTAGGTTCTATAACCTAGAGGTTCCTGCGTTGCAGGCTAAACTGCTCTCGGTCTAGAAGACTATGTATTAGTGTCCTGCCCCGCGCTGCGGCCCAGATCACTTCAATGTTAATATGTATAAGTGTTCCTGCCCCGCGATGCGGCCCAGGTCACTTCAATGTTTAATGTGTATAAGTGTTTCCTGCCCCGCGCTGCGGCCCAGGTCACTTCAATGTTTAAGCATCACTCACTGACAATGTGTCCCATGAGCATGCTATTACCCCTCATATATATCTATATTTACATATATATGCTGTTATGCCTTAAGAGGCACTACTATAAAGGGATGATGCTAATTTAGCCGCTCTCCCTATACTTCTTGGGGTAGGCACTTGTATACCAGGGCGCGCGCGCCCTTAGGTGTCTGTGTCGGTCCAAGAGCACGCACGGCGTTTTACATGGGGTTCCCGTAGCGTTCTTCGACGCAGTACGAGAGAACTCTACGTAAGAGAACGTACTCGGTTACTAACGTAACCTCGGTTCTCTCTAGAAGAGGGAACGAGTACTGCGTCTCATGGCCGTGCGTGTCCGCGCTGCGTCGCTTCATTGACGAAAATCGGCGTGTTAGACAGCTATGCTCGTATTTATAGGCCTAGGCCACGCCTGTTTGGGCGGGAGGTGACGCAGAAGGGCGCGACGCGCCCTCATTGGTCAGCGTCCTGGCCTCGCATAGGCTGTGCTTTTCTGGCAGAGCAGCCAATGGGTGAGCTGTATTGCTCCGCCTAGGTTGTATGCTTCAGAAAAGCGTTTTACATTATTACAAAATTAAGGATTAATTTTAGGCTTCAATCTCGACAAAGAAATATCTTTCCCGTAGCGTTCTTCGACGCAGTACTCGTTCCCTCTTCTAGAGAGAACCGAGGTTACGTTAGTAACCGAGTACGTTTGTGTACTGATAACTCAAATAATACATTTGATATCTGGGTCAGTGTATTTTTTATGAATATTCACATTCAAGCTCTGTTCTGAAACCTACTTTACGTAGACGGCATGAGTACAACATTGATTTGTCTTGTGATTATGTGTATCCTTCACAGAGAAAGCAATCCTGTAATGCATTGTCTGTACAATGTACTTACATACAAATGAAAAATATTATATATTGTAGTGGCCAATAATAAAAAGCTTCACCCTTTATTTAAATATTATTAAACATTTGTTAAAGTTTTTTTTATCTTTAGTTGTATTTGTGATAACGCAATTAAACATGCCAAATTGTATGGACATAATTTTTTTTTGCCAGGCTTTCAGAAAGAAATTATGAACTCATGCCAGAACCAACGAAATATGATTATGTTGTAGTCAGTGAATGCTTTTCCCTGCTGAGCTGTTTTTCTATGCATTTTATTGCATAGTAAAATAAAACCTGTTGCTGTAGTTTGCCTTTTTTTTTTAATCAAATATTTTTTTTCAGGTAAATGCCTTAACCAAGCTTAGTGTTTGTACTTCCCTCAAAAAAAATGCAAATTTTCCTCATAATTAGATGGTTTAATCAAACTTGTTGGGTCATATTTACCTATATTTATGTACAGTACATGTTTTTTATGCTCATGTCAAACTCAATTTGAGTGTTTCATATCAGACGCTTGTGAATATCCATTTCAGACACTTGCTGGGTTTATTACAGAGATTCAATATCACTTTATCGATGTTTATTTACTCTATATAATCCAGTAAGATCAGTTTACATTTCTGTTTACTATGAGAGCTTTGATGCTAAAGCTGGTTTCATATTTTATATGTATTTTGGTATTTCTGTATTTGATCTGAACTGACTTGAACCCTCGTGTTGTGTTCCGGTCATTTTGAGGATTTTCTTTTCCCAAAAAATGCTATTTAATGTCGTCACATTCCACTAAAACTTACTGACTTTGGTCTCACGGGGTATAGTGATATACAACAAATATATATATATAATGTGGTGTTCTCGAGCAACAATGGCCTACAAAAAATATTTGGTAACACTTTACTTGAAGGGGTGTGCATAAGACTGACATGACACCTTCATAATCATGACATAACACATGTTATGAATATGAAGGAGGTTTTATGCATGTTTATGACATCTACCGTTAAGTGTCATTCGCTCAATTATGACATATTTAATGCACATATGACATTGTTTGAGATGTCTTTGTTATGACAACTTGACATAAACCAATATATCATAACCTGTCAGTGTCTTGGTAATGACAACTTGACAATACCATAAATATGTCATAAACATGAGATAGCAGATTCATTATCTAACTTAAGAAACCACTTCGCTTTGTGGGTAAACATTACAATATTTTTCATTTTAATGACAAATTCGATGTGTACCACTGTTGTTAAGGTCAAGAAAAATATTCCTGACACAGTTATAATGTCCTCATGAAAATGCCAATGTCAAAACCAATCACATGACAGTTTAATGTAATGTTAACCCATAAAGCTAAGTGGTTTCTTAAGTTTGATCATTAATAATTTTCAGACATATTTATGACATATTTATTGTCAAGTTGTCATGACAAAGACACTGACAGGTTATGATGTATTGGTTTATGTCAAGTTGTCATAACAAAGACATCTCAAACAATGTCATATTTGATTGATAAATGTCATAATTGAGCGAATTACACTTAATAACAGTTGTCATAAACATGCATAAAACCTCCTTCATATTCATGACTTATGTGTTATGTCATGATTATGAAGGTGTCATGTCAGTCTTATACACACCCCTTCAAGTAAAGTGTTACCATATTGGGAATAAATCTAACATTATGTTGTGACATATTGGATTCAATCTTTTTATTCAATCTTTTTTTTGATGAGTTCAGAGCAATGAGGCCTACGATTAATCACCTCCAAAAAACAAACTCAAAACCTGTGCTAACTGAAAGAAAACAAGATGACACAAAGATTGAATCTAATATTCTGTGATAATATATCATAACGAGAGATTTACCAGCAATCGGTTCTTCAGCAAAGATCCATCCTTTCAACTATACAGTACAAATGTAAATATTAAAAATATAAAAATTATGATTAGCACACAAATTAACCCTAAGGGAGAATATTTAATCATTTTCATTTATATGGACCAATATAATCTAATTAATTACACACTCTTCAGGGAGATTAATAGCCAAAAAAGTGCATTAATATTATTCACAATGTTGCAAATCAACACAAAAATCATTATGAATATATCACGAAGATTTCTTTATAAGTGTTTCTCCCGTCATTTGAGGTCAGCGTGGAGGCCGCCTGTACGGCAGTAATAACTGAGGGCTGCTATTACCCTGGGAAACATTAACACGTCTGAAGTGTTTCTAAAATACTGTTCTCATTTCCCCCGTTATAAACCTGCTAACCTCCCTGCATTACTCGCCTCTAAACTAATAACAGACTAATAATAGACACAGTGTAAATATCATATTTTTGTCTAGCACTCTGACTTTAAGCTCCTTCTAATGAGGGCCTGGGTGAGATATTGCATATTCACATCACAATATGTTTGTGATGAGTTCGCTGGCGAGCTAAAACTAAAAAGCATCGTAAATATCATAATGATTTATTTGGCCAACAAGTTTCCTAAAGGCTGAATAGTTGCATGATTCTCGTACAACTTGTGAGTGTGTGAGCGTTATGACCAGAATTACTTTTTTTTTTGCAAAGTTTGTTTGTAAGGTTGATTCATTTTTGTGAATCAAATCAAATTGTTCTATTCAATATATCGATACAGTGTTTTTTTGTTATCATCAGAACAATTTTCACTCAGAAATTGCTAGTGAATTTTACAAATAATTAGAAAGAAAAGGCAAATAACATAGAGAAAGTAGAAAGACTTCTTGTAAAACAATCTTTCATTTACAACGTATGTAAATGATTAATTAATATTATTAATTTTGTTAATTTTAATGTTCTTTTCTCCATTTGGCTTAAATTAAATACTGTTTTTTTTACTGTTTGGTTGAAATGATTGTTCCTCTAAAAAACTTCACAGCAAATCCATAAATATATATTGGTGTTGAATAACATGTAAAAGCTGACACTGGTGCTATATCTTCTTCTGTGTGTGTGTGTGTGTGTGTGTGCTGTCTGAATTACAGACTCAAAGATTATTTTGTTAGGATGAAATAAATGATTTCTTTTTTTCCCAGATAACTTTGCTTTAAGTGACAGAATGAGATCACATTGATTTATCATTTATCTGTCTCTCTCTCTCTCTCTCCCGCTGGCACGCTTCCTTCACACACACACACACACACACACACACACACACACACACACACACACACACACACACACACACACACACACACACACACACACACACACACACACACACACACACGTTTGTTTTGCTATACTTGTGAGGACTCTCCATAGGCGTAATGGTTTTTATACTGTACAAACTGTGTATTCTCTCACCTTACACTGCCCCTATCCCTAAACCTGCCTATCACACACACACACACACACACTGCCCCTATCCCTAAACCTGCCTATCACACACACACACACACACTGCCCCTATCCCTAAACCTGCCTATCACACACACACTGCCCCCATCCCTAAACCTGCCCATCACACACACACACACACACACACTGCCCCTATCCCTAAACCTGCCTATCACACACACACACACACACTGCCCCTATCCCTAAACCTGCCTATCACACACACACACACACACACACTGCCCCTATCCCTAAACCTGCCTATCACACACACACTGCCCCCATCCCTAAACCTGCCCATCACACACACACACACACACACACTGCCCCTATCCCTAAACCTGCCTATCACACACACACACACTGCCCCTATCCCTAAACCTGCCTATCACACACACACTGCCCCCATCCCTAAACCTGCCCATCACACACACACACACACACACACACACTGCCCCTATCCCTAAACCTGCCTCTATCCCTAAACCTGCCTATCACACACACACTGCCCCCATCCCTAAACCTGCCCATCACACACACACACACACACACACACACACACACACTGCCCCTATCCCTAAACCTGCCCATCACACACACACACACACACACACACTGCCCCTATCCCTAAACCTGCCCATCACACACACACACACACACACACACACACACACACACACACACACACACACACTGCCCCTATCCCTAAACCTGCCCATCACACACACACACACACACACTGCCCCTATCCCTAAACCTGCCCATCACACACACACACACACACACACACGCACACACACACACACACACACACACACACACACACACACACACACACACACACACACACACACACACACACACACACACACACACACACACACACACACACACACACACAGGTTTCAGGTTTCCGTTCACTTGACTCAGCAGTAACTGAAGGTGTTTCATGGGTTGCTCTCCTGACCTCTTGAGTGCCGGTGTGAGTGTGTTGACGGAGGGCTGTCAGCGGTCTGGGTTGGGGAGTCATTTTGCAGACAGAAATAGCTGCTGTCTCTCTTTCTCTCTAACACACACACACACACACAGATGTACGTACATACGGCCGCTCGCTCTTTCTCAGCATGTTACACACACACCTGCTGCTGCTCAGCGCTGCCTGTTTTCTGCCACTTCACGTGTGATGTGAATTACACACAAACTGGGGGACCAGTCTTGTTAAGAAGAAAAATATGATGGGTTGGATCTTGTGTTTCTCAGTGTTAAACAACTGTATACGTCAAAGCTGGCCAATCTGTCTAAAATATATATTTTTATTATATCTATACGTTTTTTGTGAAGAAGTCACTTTTCAGTGGGCTTAGGATGTCTATGATGTAAAAAAAGAATAATAATAATTTAGGAAAATATTTATTTTTAGAGGGGTTTTCTGGCATTATATTATCTAGTGCTGTCACATAGATTAATCGCATCTTACAAAAAAGTTGGTCTTTATATAATACACACTATTATATAAACACAAACTTTTATGTTAGATGCGATTTAATCGATTTGACAGCACTAATTGTATCCAATCAGTCTAATTTATTTATACCAAACAGCCATGCATGGCTAATGTGGGAAATTATGAATATATAATGTCTGGTACATGTGGTTTATTCATGTTCAGTAGTTTATGAATAGTGTTGTTAAATTATGATCTGACGTGCTAATGATGTTGTCAGAGAGCAGTTTTTGATGTGTTTTGGTTGCTCTTGCGATTTCCAAGACGGATGTTGAAATGTTTTGATGCTGTACAGGGTGAAGGATGTTAGACATATTATATTGTGGATGTTTTTATTTAGTAACAGACTTTTTAATTAATGGTTCACCCAAAAATGTTAATTGACTGACTCAAGGTCAGTCAGTTAAATGCTGTTAAAATGCAAAACTTTGTCTTCATTTTGAACTTGAGAAGATCTAGAATATAGTGCATTACTCATATGGACCACATTTTTTTATTTTTGGCAATAGCCAACAATACATCGTATGGGTCAAAATTATCGATTTTTCTTTTATGCTAAAAATCATGAGGATATTAAGTAAAGATCATGTTCCATGAAGATATTTAGTAAATTTCCTACCGTAAATATATAAAACATGTATTTTTGTGAGTTAATGCAGCACAATCGTGAACATAAATGCACAACTTTAAAGGAGATTTTCTCAATGTTTCGATTTTTTTGCACCCTCAGATTCCAGATTTACAATAGTTGTATCTCGGCCAAATATTGTCCTATCCTAACAAACCACACATCAATGGAAAGCTTATTTATTCAGCTTTCATATGATATATACATCTCAGTTTGCAGCATTATGAGGGTGAATAAATGATGTTTCTCTAATGAACACGCTCTCTGAAAGCATCATAACGTGAAGATTTGTCCTCGCAGACAGATAGTCTTACGCTCCTCCCTGACCTTGAGTGGGTTCGGGACAATGAAAGGGTTCGCGAGGCTCTTCGGGTGGATTCATTTCCTCTGTGTTATTCTGAGAGTCTCTCATGAGGGATTTGAGCGTGTGCGTGTGGTTTGATTACGGGGGTGAAATTCAGAAGGCCAGGGCAAGGGCATCAGTGATTCAGAAGTTAAGCCTCCGGGAATCTGTCTGTCTGATCAGAAGGCCTGCTGTTCTGTCACGCTTCTCCTCGTTCTGTCAGACCGGCCTGCTTATGGGTCTGTGTTTCTGTCTGCCTTGTTGTTCCACAGATGAATCTGATCTCGTTTAAAGGAACAGGACACTTGTCCTCTGAACACTTTAAGAAGTAAAGGTTCTATTTGGAACCTTAAAGGATTCCGTCAGGCGCTTCATAGAACCTTTTAGAGGTTCCAATCATGAACTCATTTTGTGGATTAAGGTTTAATTTTTTATTTGAATGAAATTTTATGAATTAAACAGCTCATAAACATACTTTTTATCATTAGAAAAACTGAAATAACCCATTAAAGAAAAACGCTTGGAAAACAAACAACTTTGGACCCCATTGACTTCCATTGTATTGGAAAAAAACACAGACATTCTCAAAATCTTTTATGTTTCACAGAAGACTTTAAAAAAAAATATAACTATTGCTTTGTGACTTTATTGTCAAGTTATATATATATATATATATATTAGCAAGTTTGTTCAGCTGTAAGCTCTATAAAAGACAATAGTGTCATCCAGCTCAATTCAGTTCAAGTTTTTAAAAAACAATAGTATTCTCTATTACATCACTTATTTGCTTCACTATATGACCCAACGATTTGTATTCACCCTATAATGTTTCTTCAGCACATTTTCCCCTTCAAGCGCCGCTGCGCTCACCTCGAACACACCCACACACACACACTCACACACGCACACACACTCCCATCCATTAGGGACCCCGTCTGGAGCGAACTGGAAAAAAAATGATGGTAGATTTTCACTCGGGCATCTCGCTCATCCCACCATCCATCTCTCCGAACTCTCTTAATAATGGAGCAGAGACAGAGCAGCCGTATCATCTATATCCATTTAGCCAAATTACCCCCAATCCCAGACTAAAACACCAGCATTCATGATTCATCAGGTCTCCAGAGCCACTGTGACGACGCACACATGATGTAGTGGGCCGTAAGCACTGGGAGGAGACCACAGGTTTCTGGTTGTGGAGATTGTGCCACCACAATACATTATTACTCATGCGTTCTTTGTGCCTTGATAGTTTTTAAGAGCAAATTACTGGAGGGATGCAGCCGTTTTTCACACTAAATATGGTTCATAACCGGTTTAGCTAACTTTTTACTCATCTTGACATTTGTCATTTCTTTTGTTCAAACTGGTTTCAAAAACCTTCCATGTCTTCCTTTTGGTCATTCAAACAGGCAATTTTAAAGAAACAGATTTAAAGGATTATATCTTGCATATATTATATCATATGTAAATATATAACAATCATGTAATATATATTTATATATGATTTAAAAAAATTATACATTTTGAATATATTCTAAAAAAAGTAAATAGATTTTTATTATTTTAATAATAAATAATATAGTAATAAAATTAATACTTTTATTTAAAATTATATGATAATGAATGTATGCATAGATGTATATATTATAATTTGTCTAATTATTATATATTATTAATATTGAAATATTAACATTTTATGTTGTTACATATATTCCAAAATAAACAATAATTATATATATATATATATATATATATATATATATATATATATATATATATATATATATATATATATGTGTGTGTGTGTGTATATATATATATATATATATATATATATATATATATATATATATATATTATATATATTTATTTTTTACTATGAAATATATTCTAAGATAATAATAATAGTAACAATAGACTAAATCAACCAATGACCCTCCAGTTGTCAGTCAGCAAATATAAGTAAATGCTGCTTGTGTGTGTGTGTGTGTGTGTGTGTGTGTGTGTGTGTGTGTGTGTGTGTGTGTGTGTGTGTGTGTGAGAGTGAGAAAGTTGCCTTAAGCTCGCCATGTGTCTGTCTGATGGCCAAAACGCCAGAGCATAACTTTCACGTACACCATCAGGTCAGTAATAGTGTGTGACAGTCACGTGTGTGTGTGCGCTTACACACATCAGAAGGTCAAATCTGCGCGAGTCGGCTTTGGCAACAACGGCACCACGCTGTCACACCTGTCCTCGTCTACCCGGCATATCTCTATGACAACTTGCGTAATGCGGTCACCATAGCAACAGCTGAATCCCTAGCCTTGGCTCCTTGTGAGGACCAAAACCAAAGAGAAAGAAGATGACAATGCACACAGATAAGAACTGGCGACAAAAGCTGTCTGAAAAGAGCTGAAAAATTCATACGCCAAAGTGGCGTGCAGATCGCATCGCGAGTCGAAATCTCCGAAAGCGAGATCGCACCTTTTGTTTCAGAGAAGTATTAATAGCCGAACAGAGGCGACTGTTACTATTTCAGGATGTGTTTTATGTGTTCTCGCATGCATTTATTCCCGTTTAGGAATGACACTCTTTCTGGAGAGATACGACAGCGCCTCCTTTCATGATTGTATCAGGCAGAAACGTGAATTCATTCATCTTCCATATGCCCAGCCTAATTATCTTTAAACACCCGTCGTCTGTTGTGGATGCTACTCATAAGCGCACGATTCACGCTTTCAATGCAAGTCTTTCAAAAAATAAATCAGACTGAAAATTAACCTTTTCTAGCCCAAAGCAGCTCTGATGAGTTCATCCAAACCATGAGCTTTGTTTAATAGTGACTAGCATCACTGTTACTATTGCTTATGCTGTATTAGTTTAGACCCCTTTTCAGTTAGTAAACATGGTGACGTTTTTTTTGTGGGCGGAGCTTAGGTGGTTGCAGAACGATCCCTCTGACCGCTTCTCTAAAAGTTAGTTTTCAAGTTTTGTTAGCTTGTTTTTTTAAAGGAACACTCCGACTTTTTGGGACTTTAGCCTATTCACCTTATCCCCCAGAGTTAGATAAGTCCATACATACCTTTTTCACCTCCGTGCGTGCTATAAGTCTGTTTGACGCACCCACCGCTAGCCTAGCTTAGCACAAAGCAGGCATGAAAACAGGTCAGGGGTAAAAAAGGTGAGAAGGATGCGGCATATATATATACCCCCCCCCCCCCCCCCAACCCCCCAAAAAACAACAACAACAACAAAAAAACAACTTGTAATCTGCATTGGCATTGTAGTAGGCTACCAGTGTTTCTCACAGGATTTTTGGATCACTGTGATGAGTGGTCCTCTGCCACTCTAGGGTGGTTCGGGGGCATGCTCCCCCGTAAGAAAATTTTGTGCTTTTTAATGTGAAATTCATCAATCTGGTGCAAATTAAACAAAGAAAATTTCAAAACTCTTTTAGTTACAGTGTCTGTCTACATTACTACTACAATAATAGTTATAATATTAATCCCATGATAGTAATAGCCATATAGCCTATTGTAAAACAAATGCACTGAAAAATAAAGGAAACTTTCATAATTAGTTTTGTACTAATTTCTATACTTGAAAGAGTATATTTCTATACTTCACATTAAAGATGTGATTGGGCTAGCCCAGTGTCAATCAAGAAAAGAACCAATGGGCCGCTGATCTACGCATTTCATCGGGTCTCAGAGAAAAAAAACTATTTACTACTACTATTTATCCCAAAAATGCCCCAAACCAGTCGTCTGTATGATAATCTGAAACAAGCACTGGTGAGCCGTTGTCCTGCTTCACTTCACAGATGCTGAGTGAAAGGAGAATTATAGAATGAAAGGATATTCATTTATATGACACTTTATTAATCAGGAGAACAGCTTGTTCAGCGCGTCATACGTCGTCCTTTCAGTTTCGGTTTTCAATCGATCGAGTTTTTTCACGTTCTCTCGATAAACCACCCCTTTCAATCCGATCGAAATAATTTGTAATAGAGCTGACACTTTGAGTTTTTAACGGGTTATGTTAAAGCCCTACTTGTTATGTTTTTATAAAATATCTATAGTGAATGCATTATCATATCACCGTATTATTTACCGCCATGCAACTGCGAGCCACAAATTAAAGCTTGGCGAGCCGCATGAGGCTCGCGAGCCGCGCAATGAATACTTGTTCCTGCTCGCTCAGCGCTCACGGCGCCCGCGCCCACTCGCGATATTATCTCGCCCACTTCTATGTCAAAATAAAAAATAATGACATTGGCAACATCGCTGTCTGTATCTGACAGGACAGTTAACATTGTAAGCTAACTTACCTCAGGCTTGCTTTCCGACGTGCGGTTCTTTGTTCGGCAGTGTGTCCAGTTCTCAGACTCGCGGTGTAAAAGACTTTGAAAACATTTCTGCCCTAACGTTACTCTGACTCGTATTGGCTGTCATGTTTCGGCATTCGGAATGACGATTGTTTTTTAAAGCTTATAGTTTTGTAAAGTTTATGGTAACTTTATAGGGGATAAATGCTGGCCTCGACCTCGAACACCCCCCGCCCCCTTCTCTAAAATATTTTCTCATCGGATCTGCACAAATCACGTAGGTGACCCTTTTAGGTTTTAAAACGGCGAATTTCGCCGAAAGGTGAGGAGTTTTCATGCCTGACAAAGACTGGATGTGAATGGTTGCAGCTAGCATACTAATCCAAATAAGTGACAAAATAAAACAAACATTTTCCTATTTACATGTAGTGATTTGTATAGTCACAGAGTGTACAAAAAACAAAGTCACAAGAGACACAGACATATTTTAACCGTATAAATACTGGGAACTATATTCTCTGAAGGCGAAGCACTGCTACTTGGGCGGAGTGATAACCGCAGCACATGAGACGCGCCGTGGTGAGGAGCAGAGAGTTCGTTCAGAGTTTGGGTAACAGAGTCAGCAATTTATAAATAGTAAAAGCGTAGTTTACAATCATGGATTTTCGCTGTATTGTAAAGAGCTGTGACAATAAACAGGGGAGACCAGGTAATACCATGATGTTTCATAGAATTCCAACTAAAAACGCTGACCGGATGAAGAAATGGCTACTTGCTCTGGTCTGGATATTGATCAAAACACACCTAATGAGATTATCAAGGGACATTATGTTTGCTCGGTACATTTCACTGAGGACGACTATTTTCAAAAAATGGAATTTGCCACAAGGACCATGAAACGTGTGCTGAAGGATACAGCCATCCCATCGATATCACATAACGTTACAGGACAAAGTGGAGCGGCTGCGGTAAGTGTTCCGTTATATTTTTTAAATGTTTAGCCTAACGTTACTGTAACAGTGTCATTAGCTAACTTAGATCTAATGTAACGTTAGTGACACTATTATATGAATAGGGTGGTAACTACTATTGCAGTTGTTTACGGGCTCCATGTATCCCCTGTAATGTTACTATTGTTGCCTCGAACGCGCTCTGTCGTCCCAGTAACACTTGAGCGGAGCTAGAGTCACTCACGTATAGTCACGTTGGTTTTGTTGACAGAAGAAACAACTGCGCGTCTCAGGTGCTGCGGTTATCACTCCGCCCAACTAGCAGTGCTTCGCCTTCAGATAATATAGTTCCCAGTATTTATACAGTTAAAATATGTCTGTGTCTCATGTGACTTTGTTTTTTGTACACTCTGTGACTATACAAATCACAACATGTAAATAGGAAAATTTTTGTTTTATTTTGTCACTTATTTGGATTAGTATGCTAGCTGCAACCATTCACATCCAGTCTTTGTGCTAAGCTAGGCTAGCGGTGGGTGCGTCAAACAGACTTATAGCACGCACGGAGGTGAAAAAGGTATGTATGGACTTATCTAACTCTGGGGGATAAGGTGAATAGGCTAAAGTCCCAAAAAGTCGGAGTGTTCCTTTAACAATGACTGGACTTATTTTAATGTGCACGCTCACTCACTGTCCAGGACAGAGAAAAACTGTAAGCTGATATTCCCACAATTCTTCCTGTGAGACTTTACATTTGACGGTATTTTATTATCGATATCAGCAGTTCAACGAATCAGAGTTTCCCGAAACCATCATTCCAACAAACATTCGCAAACTGCATCGCAAACTTGTGTGTTAGCTCTCGACCTGTGGTTAGAAGCAAAGTTTCTAGTTTACATGACATGTGGACTTAATAAATCATTATCTTGAGCCAAATAAGCAAGCTGACATTCAGGACAATCTGTATCTTTTACTTAGAATACATATAAATGTCATTTACGTCTTTTAGTTTGTCAAGAAATTTACAGCGTCATTTTTTAAAGAGTGCGCATGTGCGTAAGAACGAGCCTATGATTGAGTCTGGAAATAAAGCAAAATAACTGAGAAAAATGAGAAATAGTCCTCAGATGCCATGTCTGTAATTTATAGCAAAACATTTAGCGTTAATTCGATCTCAAACAGTTTCATTAAAGGAAGATATCTCTCCACCACGTGTGTGGCGTCATAAATCAACGTGGTTGAACGACCAATTTGCGACAACATGGATTCGGGAAACAGTCGTGACTCGTTGATTGTACGGGAAACACACCCCAGAGCGTTACTGGCAGACTGGGAAGAGAGGAGCTGCAACAATGGAGAATATGGGGAAATAATGTTGTTTTGAACGAGACAGAAAAAGGGAATAATAGAGTTTCCCCCCATAAATTACCATAAATGTTGCAGACTGCTTAAATAGTTAAACAAATAATTAATTTTGACTTGGCACACACAAATCACTGACACACACACACACACATATACACTTTCAGGAGGGCAGTATTGTGCGAGAGTGTGATGTCAGTGCATTTAAAACATTTTCACATCAAGACTGTCTCACGAGTGCTGAAGTTACACTGAATTATTAAGATGAGCAGCGAAGGCTTGGAAGTGTTTGATTTTTCTACTTTACGTGGGTTGCTGGCAGCGTGCCGAGCGCACGAGTTTAACCGGCTTCCCCGAGCGAGCCGGACACAGTCTCTCTCTCTCTCTCTCTCTCTCTCTCTCTCTCTCTCTCTCTCTCTCTCTCTCTCTCTCTCTCTCTCTCTCTCTCTCTCTCTCTCTCTGTGTGTGTCATTTGCATTCAGTTTCAGTTCGTCTCCATCTGTTATTTCCATCCTTTCTGCTCTCATCCCTCGGACACACAGAATGACCTTTCATTGTTTAGATGTGCGTCTGTGAGATCCGGCGCTGTGTGTGTGTGTGTGTGTGAGCGCATCTGTGAGGGAAATCCCTGCGTTCTGTGCCAAACGCACTGTTGTTTTCTCCCTAACTCTTCCCGTTCCGCTTGTCTTCTCGCTCACCCCTCGTCCTCGTTACGCCGGAGAGAGAGAGAGAGAGAGATGGGGTGCGGTTACCATGGTACCCCTGATATGAGAAGAAAACACAATGACAGTCTTTGTGGAGACACACGATCGGCTGCTGCACCTTTTTATAAACCTACAAAAACGGAGAAGGAGAAGCTGTGTGTGTGTGAATCCTAGGGAGTTGCCAATGTAGGCAACATTTCGGGAAGCACATTTCTTATTTTAGCCCAATTTACTCTACAGTAGGTTATTCAAGCATGCATTGTGAGCACTGTGTCTTTAATAAAGTGTACATGAACATTTTAAACCATTTTAATCTCTTATGACCTGTTTACGAGAAGGGAAGACACAGATATTTCCCTGCGGTTTGGCCTCTCATTTACACGAAAACCACGCTTTTATCACAGAAAACGATTATTTCTAAAAACTCCTGCCAAAGTGAAGATTTCTGATAACGCCGGTTATCAGAGAAACAGGGTTTTCGGTTCTCAAACGTCACATTATGCGCCAGAAAATGCTTAACGTCATGTGCCCATAGACATAGCGCCCTATGTTTACAGTTTGTTTGGCTACTACTGATCATGGATGCTGTAAAGGTGATGGTACTCATTTTTACTTTTGTGCAAACGCTTTTGACCTGTTTGCATTTGCAAATACAACTGCGTTACTATATCGAGGAGCAGAGCAGAGGCGAAGGAGTGCATGCACTCTCAGAAAAAAAGGTACGCAAGCTGTCACTGGGGCTGTACCCTTCTTAAAAGGTGCACTTTTGCACCTAAAAGGTACATATTCGAGCCTAAAAGGGACAAAAGTGTACCTTTTAAAAAGGATACAGCCCCAGTGACAGCTTGCGTACCTTTTTTTTCTGAGAGTGTGGAGGTCAGCATTTTTACTGCAGCTTTGGAACAGGAAGTCGCTCGTGTTATTCGAGTTGTTGTCGATTCTGAGGATTCTGATTGGCTTGCATGGTTTTATCCTTCTCCCTACACTGCCGCCCATAGGTTTG
Organism: Phoxinus phoxinus; assembly: GCF_949152265.1. Lineage (NCBI taxonomy): Eukaryota > Metazoa > Chordata > Actinopteri > Cypriniformes > Leuciscidae > Phoxinus > Phoxinus phoxinus. Next base: position 3,386,391 of record NC_136884.1, read on the forward strand.
CTCGATGGCGTATTTATGCGGGTTGATGTAAATTACAACTTTATTTGTTTCTTCAGTTTTTTCTTCTTCAATTTGTTTCTCTAACAACCCGGCTATGTGTAAATGTGGCCGTAATACACAATCCTGGGCTAGTTTTGGATGATTGGTCAATGCACATTAACCTGGCTTCGCCCTCCGCCCTTTTCAATTTTAATTTTCCTTCAGTACTACGTCTGGGTTCGCGGTGTATTCTTGGGTTTTCTCCGGTCATTTTTTTACCGGTCCAATCAGCGAACAGAGGGAGTGTCTGAGAACGATGACGTTGAGGTCGTGCGCTAGTTTGAGTTGAAGTTTCGTCACGAGTCACGACCAAACGTTAGCGATTGGTTATGGCAGATCCAGAGTGACTCTGGGCAGATCCAATAGTTTTAAACTTCAACAGAGTATCCGCCTTCAAGGAAGTTAACGCTTGTCAGTGGAGAGAGGACAGACTCTCAAATGAAATGTACGAGAGTCTGGTAGCACCAGGCTAAATGCACGTAGCATAATGTCAATCAATAACCATTTAGTCATTGTTTTAGACTGAGACTGCTGTTGTAGGCAATGCAGACTTTGTAAAATCTTGCAAATTGAATGTTGCAGGTTGTAATGAAGGTTATATCTGCAATAGATGCTGTGCATGAACCACTGGAATCAGTTGCATAAGTGCCGTCCTAAATTTATTTTCATTAAATATTTTATTTCACACATGCTTAATAAATAAATGTTTGTAATGAATTTAAACATCTGGTCTTTGTGCATTCGTTGATGAGCTTGTGCAACATGCAAGAAACCACAGTGATGCAAATGAATTATAGTGAGATGTTAATTACTCCCTGATCACAGCGGGTTTAAATCAGCCAATCAAGTGTCCTCTGGGCTCTCTGAACGTTTATACCGTATCTCCTCCTGGACTCGTGCAAATGTTAGATTAATGAGAAGGGAAGTAGACACTTATTGTCTGATGACATCTTATGATGTCACGCTGATTATGTAAAACGGCAGCAGATGCAAGGATGCAGTTAAAATGTTTTTGTTACCACTTTTTCATAGTTTTCATATTATTATTATTTGAAATAACATGCACCACTGAATTGATCATTGAAAAAATAGGCATACAAATAATAAGAGTGAATTTGAGCATGTGTCCAAAATATTTCGTCACGTTCAGTTATGAATTGCATGAATCACATAAATGCTTTATCCTTTTCCAGTTCAAAACTTGCTCATTGTTTGACATCCTAATGTCAAACAGTTGTCAAATATAAAATATTTAGATGGAATTCATGTTCAGCATCTGTGAACTGTAAAGCCCCGCCATATTTGATTTGATTGGCAATCTCAATCATTTTGAGATAGCCAATGAAATGCCTATGGAAGCCTGTTTCCGCTACAGAATAAAAAAGGTAATCGCGACTTTTTATCTCACATTTCTGACTTTTTTCTTGTAATTTCAAGTTAACATCTTGCAATTCTGACATTTTTCCTCAGAATCAGTGAGTTATAAAGTCATAATTGCGAGATATAAAGTTGCAAATTCTGAGAAACAGTCACAATTCTGAGATATAAACTCGTAATTCTCACTTTATACACAATTGCAAGTTTATTACATTTCTGAGAAAATTCTGAATTGCGAGATATAAACTACCGTAAGAATTACAGTAGAATTACAACTTTACATCTTGCAGATGTGAGTATTATAATTGTGACTATTTCTCAGAACTACGTCTTCATATCTCGCAATTTTTTTCTCAGAAATGTGAGATATGAACTCGCAATTGCGAGAAAAAGGTCATAAGTCACAATTATATGTTTTCTTTTTTATTCCATGGCAGAAACCAGCTTCCATAAATGTGCATTTAAGTAAAAAAATATTTTTTTTAGACTGTGGTTTTTAGTGGCCAACTATATTCTAGTGTGTGTTCATTGTTTATAAGGTTTCTCATGGCCTGTGATTAGAGCGGGAATCCTGCCGTGAGATCACACACACGATCAGGACATCTGCCACTACCTGCAGGGACGCCAGCGGGACGTGTGTGTGTTTGTTCGGGAGCTTCTGACGGTACAGTAGGAACCACCAGGCCGATGACGTGACACGGCGTTTAGGAGTAGCAGTGATGAACAGATGGCTAATACGACTGTGAGCACAGATCATATCAGACTCGCTGAAAGACACGTCTCAGCCGTTTAAGAGAGAGACATGACAGAATCTGTCAGTATTCTCTGGATCAGTGTTTGTTGCGCCGCTATTTGGTGTCAAAAAGAATTATATAATGACAATATTGGGTTTTTTTTCCCTGGCTGTGTGCAAAAATAAACACTATAATCCGATCCATGAGCAGTTGACTCTTATGAGTCGATTCTTTTAATGAATCACTGGCAATTATTTTGACTGATTCAATAACGTGACTGTATTTTATGTTTAAATCACGTAAATTATTGTATTTTTTGTAATTTCGTTTATTGAGTTATCTTTATATAACAAATGAGTTCACTGCAATATATTTAAAATGACTAATAGCTAATTGGCTGTTTTGAATTGAACGGTAGAATGCTACTCTTACATATTTTTATATAGCAGAAATAATAGATTATTACCATAATAATCATACTTACCATACTAGTAAGAGTAGTATGATATTAATGTAATTTTATTGCATGATCTTGTTACCTTGCTTGATTTAATCAGCAATTGGAGTCGTGTGTTATGCCATTCTCAACATACGAAGTGCCTCCGCTGGCATTTTTGCCCATTGGCTCAAGCACACAATCATGATCTCAGCATATTGATGAACTCGTGTTTTACTGAGAGCCCTGAAAACTTGATATGACGTTGTGATGTGACTTTAATGGGGTTTAGATGGGCATGGGCTGATCTCTCCGGTCTGACTGTCAAAAGCCCATCAAGCTTTACTGAAAGAGCATGAAATGAATTAAACAGCAGCGACTTCTGTGGAAAGAAGAGGAGATGGCCATTTATAATGCACAGAACAGAAGAACACCAGATTGCATGCTTATATATGAACACACACACACACACACACACACACACACACACACACACACACACACACACACACACACACACACACACACACGCGCGCACACACACACACACACACACACACACACACACACACAGATTCTGCCTATGAAAAAAGTAGACAACTCATCATGGATTGGAACAGAGCCACAAACACATTTTTTGTCCGCCCAAGTAGCAGTGCTTCGCCTTCTGAGAATATAGATCCCAGTATGTATGTATACAGTTAGAAGATGGCTGTGTCTCATGTGACCTTGTTATTTGTACACGCTGTGACTATACAAATCACAACACTTAAATAGGAAAATGTTGGCGTTATTTTGTCACTTATTGGGAGCAGTATGCTAGCTGGAGCCATTTACCTCCAGTCTTTGTGCTAAGCTAGGCTAGCGGTGGGTGCGTCAGACAGAGTTACGGCAAGCACGGAGATGAGAAGGGTGTGTATGGACTTATCTAACTCTGGGGGATACGTTGAATAAGCTGTGTGTTCCTTTAACGGTAAGAACAATAAAAAATAGTTTATTAGAATATTGTGGTGTTTGTTCAGCATGATGATTAAAAACTGAGTCTCCATGTGAGGAGCACTGTTTATGTGTCATGCAGAGTTTCTGTCCATGTAAAGACTTCTAAATAAGTCACTTATGAGCTTTTTTTTCCTGTTAGGATGCTGCCTTAGAAGGCTTCTGCTGGTGTAGCTCGCTGGTTTTTGGAGCAGATCCACAGGCACCTTTTTTTGTGTGTGCATGACCTAAATAAGAAGTTGCATGCCGGGAGCTCGTGTGAAAGGACTTCCCGCTCCTGCTGTTGAACAGGGACTATAGGACACACCTGTAGACGTGATTCACACACACACATAACTCACCCACAGACACACATCTCCGAACTGAACCTCCGAGCAGATTTCCTCTGAAAGCCATTAGTGGCTCTGATATGCTTTCACCCTTCATGTGACATCCATCGTTTTCCTGCCACGGGGATGTCGTCCAGACCCCTGATAAGTGCGTGAACTACTCGCAATACATTAGTCGGATAATAACAGAGCTGTCAGCGAGTGTGTGTGTGTGTGCATGTGGCTGTCAGCGATAATATTTGAGTGACTGTGAATCACAGTGTTGAAGTGTCGTCTCTCCGGCTCGCAAATAAAGCCGTGACAAGACTTGATCCTGGTCTAAAATGACAATGACACAACATCTGTATTCATTACTTCAGACTGTTTTATGTCCACTAGTACATCCTTAGTAGTACTAAGTGAACATTTGAAACCGTAGTATGCTGTTGTCGTCAAATTACTTTTGAATGCATGGATGCAAACACTAAATTTGCATATAACAAAGCACACCACACAGAATACTGTATCCCACAATGCAATGCGCTAAACCTAACCTTTTGTGTGATCAATTATTTTTTTTAAAAGCTAAAAAACCTTCAAACTTCCAGCTTTTAAACCCACTTTCTAGGCAGGCTTTCTCAAGCCAACATCAAATTACAAACTTTTTTATATCTATTATTTTGCTAAGAAACTAAGCTGTTTTCCCCTTCCTTCCATGTTTGAGTATTGTGTCATGTGCAGCATCATATACATACGGTGTCTCAATCCGTCTACTCATACCATGCCATAAAAGTATGTACTCTTTTTGTGAAGAAAAAGAAGAGTATGCAGGTTTTGGGAGATTGAAATTGCACTGTCTCATAGTTACATGCATTCTGTCACTGTAAACCGGCCTGTCAAATCTTGTTATAAAATCGTTCTATGCATTGTCCTCATTTGTGCGCGCGCACATTTGTGTGTGTTTCTGTGCATGTGTGTTTGTGTGTGAGTGTGTGTGTGTGTGCGTGTGTGAGATTTAGATGGGGTGTGTTCTGATAATCATGCTCAGAGGAGTCTGACACACCAGGGACTCGTTGCTCTGGAGCTTTTCCTGACACTGTTGCCTTGGAGACGGTGCCGTGTCTGCCATATGTTAAGAGCTGGGGGTCCTGAGAGAATCATCCACAGGTGACCTTCAGTCACGGCCAAACACACACACACACACACACACACACACACACACACACACACACACACACACACACACACACACACACACACACACACACACACACACACACACACAGATTCACGGCGACAGCTACATCTACAGCTTCACACGCGAATCAATCACCATTTTTAAGCAGCTTTGGATAAAAAGCAGAACTTTCTTTTATTAGCATCAGAACCTGTCACATAGACAGCACTATCTATGGCACGATACACACACACACACACACACTTCGGGGAGTGCAAGAAGAGTGCATGTTTGATCCATTTTCCACGGACTTAAAAAGGAGTATAAAGCCTCGATATCAGCTTAGAAAGCACCTCCAACGTCAATAGATTCTGGCGTCTCTTCAAAGGAGCTCAACTCCTTCAAATAGATTTCTCTGTCATGCGGGACATATCCGAAAAAACTATTTTATTTTCCAGGTGTTCTAATCCGTCCACCGCAACTGTCAAATGTACACTAAATATTGTTGCTCCTGGGAAACTGCTTTTTTTTTGCTTACTGAGCAGCATTTTTGAAACCTAGTGAGCGGTGTTGCTGTCTTCTCGGTATACAGGCAGCTGCCTTATAAGGCAACATCCTAACTGAATCCATCCAGCTCAGAAGTGGTGTAGCAACTCTGTAAATGATCAGGCACATCTCAGTTTTAGACAGATATTGTTCATTATAATTGTGCATTTTTAATAGTTTTCTAGCAATAATTTTCAGTATTTTTTTCCACCTTTTGCATCGAAATTTTTTATTTTTGGTATTCAGGGATATATAGTTATTTTAAGTAAGGTTGTAATGCATGTTGTACTTGCATATGCATATATACACCCTTAAATGAATAATAAATTATATGCATAATATATATATAATATGCATGTAATGAATATATTAATTTACGCAAAATATTTATTTATTGTAATGTTTTTTATTTTAATGCATGATATAATTGCATGTATATATGCATGCACCCCTAAATGATATGCATGAATGCATTACAAAGAAAACATATATATATATATTTGTCTTTTTTTGTAATAAATGCATGCATATGATTTGTGACTTTTTAACTCATAATGTCACTATTTCATATTTTAAATGTTGCGTCACAAATACCTTTTGCTTTTTTTAGACTGAGGCACAAATCTGCCTCCATAGAAATTGCAGAGACATTCATTTTTCAGGCATAAAAATGCAGCCTAGTTGAGCAGCTCACTAGTTTTTCGAATCAGAGCAAACGAAGCCCTATAAGGCTGTGTTCACACACTGCGATAAGAAGACGTCACGCAGCACGCTGTCATACGGAAGTAAACACGGATGACATTAAAGTAAGCGATTGTGCATTTATTTATAGTGTGAACTGCCGCAGAACCCAGCTAATTTATCCACAGGCAAAATTACAAACAAAGACGAGGATGCAAAAAGTGTTTTTAAACATTTATGATGTTTTTCTGGTATATATAGAGCTGTCACTGTAACACTTACAAGTTCTGACACATAATTGTCCTTTCCACGGACTATCTTTCACAACCGTGTTAATAACTTCTGGTATGTAAAATCTTTGAAGTGACAGAATTGTGACGGATGTCGATCAACAGTGACGTAAAGGAATTAATTTATTTGCATTGCAAAACATCTGACTTGTATCAGATTTAGGACCACATATTGAAGTGGCCCAAACCATAATCGAAAAGATCAGATTCCACGTGGTTTGTGCCGTTCACACTGTCATGAGAAAAACAGTCAGAAAAAAAAAAAAAATCCAATTTGGGCCACATTTTCCTGCAGTCTGAACGTATAGCCTATAAGTGTACACATGAAAGTATAGCTAGGCTTTAGGCTGCTTGCTTGGCTAATGAAGTCACGGGGTGTAAAGCGAGGTTAGTGTGCATGTGAAACCCCACACAGATCTCTGCCAGCTGCGTTCACTGCCAGAACCCCACATTACACTTCTGAAGCCTGCGGTGGATGACAAGATCATTAGATACTGCTTACAAGTGTACCGCACGCGCAGTAGACCAACAAAGACCCTATTATAGTGCGTTTGGAGGTTGTTTTCATTGTCTGATCCCATAATGCTTCGGTCCTGATCATTTCTGCTGGCTTTGCAGTGATTATAGCCCTCCAGACGAGTTAAAGCCTCATTAGGACGCTAAAACAAAGCAAGAGTAGAAGCGAGAGACAGGCCCCTTTGAGACGCTATCCAGAGGGGACAGGCTGTCCCGCGCTGATGTCTTTTCACATTCGGCAGAGCTGGCTTCTGCCTTCAGCGATACTTTGACTGGAGATTTTTCAGTTCTGTGCTGATCTCTTGCAAATCACAGGCTCGCCGTGAATAAGGCGGGTGAGATACGAGAACTAGCATAATTGAGTAATATCGAGTTATGCGAGTGTGTATGTTTGTGGTTGAGTGACGGCACACAGGGTCTGTTATGATGTGTGCTTTCTGAATAATTGTGTGGACATTAAGGTGATGTGTTGACAGACGGGACGGGAGTGCTGTTGTGTGGGCTGAACGCAGCTGCTATAAGGTCTGACTCACTCATTTGACGGCTTTTATTGACATTAAATATTACACGCCGATGACCGGCCAAGATACTGGAAGAGTGTTTTGCTTTGTTGTGCCTCACATTATCGTGACAACGGTGGTGGAGAGAAACTCACTAAAAGTGCAATGCTATTTATGTCACGTTGAACGCTGCTGTACCACAGACGAGCAATAAATCTGAGACAATACTGTAAATAAATGTGCCTTCCCAAAAACTTTTATGAGGCTCTCCGTCATATGAAGCTTTTGGGGAATGCTTTTTAATAAACTCATTCTTGTGAATCGGTTCATTTGGATGGCCTGTCCCTTTGGGTGGTTCATGAATCAATTCGAAACGATTATTACCCCATGGCATTTTTTTTGTAATAATATAGAAAATAAATAATTTTTTATAATAATTTTGTGAAAAAAATCACTAATTGTTTTTGTCAAATTAATACTGTTCTGATTCCAAATCAATGAGATATAATAAATAAATAAATAAATAAAAATAAATAAATACATTTATATGTATACACATATATATATGTGTGTGTGTGTGTGTGTGTGTGTGTGTGTGTGTGTGTGTGTGTGTGTGTATACACATATTTAATTTATTTTTATATAAACAATTATATATATATATATATAGGACTTGAAAAAGAGATTCTGAATCTCAATGCGATTATTTCCTGGTAAAATAAAGGTAAAAAAAAAAAAAGATATATATATATATATATATATATATATATATATATATATATATATATACACTTTTTATATATAATATATATATAAAAATATTATGTTATTTTTATATGTAAAAAATAAACAAACCTATAACATCATACATATATAAAAATGATAAATATGGAATATTTCAATGATTTTAAATATTAAAGAAAATCTTTGATTTATATAATTTATGAGTTATATAAGTTACAAGTTATATTATATCCCAAATCGCTACAGTTTCCCCAACACTGCTTGGCAAAGCTTTCACATTGCTTTTATAAAAAAATATGTGACTCCTTCCCTTCAGTGTGTCCTTGAAAACACAGCATTTTTAAGACAGAACAAATAAAAACAAGAACAACTGGACATTGAATAACGGTATAAAGACCGAGAGCTCACAGCTCACCAATAGTTGCTAATGGATGTCAGCGCCATTCAAGCTAAACAAGAGCTGACCTCGTAAATATAGTGGCGTTGTTTGAAACTGCACTCACTTCTCCGTCTCTCTCTCTCTTTCTCTTCCCAGTTCATTGCATTCGCCTCATTGTTCTTCATCCTGGTTTCCATCACAACCTTCTGCCTGGAGACCCACGAGGCCTTCAACACGATCATCAACAAGACGGACGTGTCTCGCAACGACAGTCTGCAGTACGAGATCGAGACGGATCCGGCGCTCACCTACGTGGAGGGAGTTTGCGTTCTCTGGTTCACCTTCGAGTTCCTGGTGCGCGTGACGTTCAGTCCGGATAAGCTCGAGTTCGTCAAGAGCGTCCTCAACATCATAGACTTCGTGGCCATTTTGCCGTTTTACTTGGAGGTCGGATTGAGCGGACTTTCCTCCAAAGCGGCCAAAGATGTTTTGGGCTTCTTGCGGGTGGTGCGTTTCGTGCGGATCTTGCGGATCTTCAAGTTGACGCGGCACTTCGTGGGCCTTCGCGTATTGGGACACACTCTCCGCGCGAGCACAAACGAGTTCCTGCTCCTCATCATCTTCCTGGCGTTGGGCGTGCTCATCTTCGCCACTATGATCTACTACGCCGAGCGGATCGGAGCCAGTCCGAACGACCCCACGGCCAGCCACCACACGATGTTCAAGAACATCCCCATTGGCTTTTGGTGGGCTGTGGTCACTATGACCACTTTGGGTTATGGAGACATGTACCCTCAGACGTGGTCTGGCATGGTTGTGGGCGCGCTGTGTGCCCTCGCCGGGGTGCTTACGATAGCCATGCCGGTGCCCGTCATCGTCAATAACTTTGGCATGTACTACTCGCTAGCCATGGCCAAGCAGAAGCTCCCCAAGAAGAGAAAGAAACACATCCCTCAGGTTGTGCAGACTGGCTCGCCGTCCTACTGCAAAACGGATCTGAGTACAGCATGCAACAGCACGCAGGGAGAGCTGAGCCTCGGCCAGGGCAGAGGACTGGAGCGCCACCGCTCAGGTGAGAGCCCGTTCAACACATGCCGTCATTTAAAGTCCTCAGGAAGTTTTTTGTCTTTTAGCATGAATATGTTAGTCGTACTGTTATCTATAAGCTTGTGTGCTCCAAAACAATGACGAAATTCTTACATTTAGTAAGTATTCAAATCTTAGTCTCTCACTTATGCTGATATGGATCAATGATTTTGATGACATCCCTCTGCACTTTAGCTTATAGGGCTGTGCGATATAGCTAAAAAAAGATCACAATAATGTTTAATATAGTTCGGTATCGATGATTATTGAAATTTTGTATAACCTTTTATATAAAAAAAAAAAAGTTTTTTACATGTTTTTTTAAGTACACCAAAAAAATATTTTCATGATTTGTTATCACAACTTTTTATCTTTTGTCAAATCAACTTCGATAACTAATGTGTGAAGATAACATACTATTTTGAGTTTCTGTTTATAAAACTATTCTTCTTCATTGTATTAACTCAAATTTTTTTAATTACAACGAACTCAAAATTTTAAGGTAACAAGGTAACTTAGCTTTTTTAAGTTAAACCAACATTTTTTTTTTACAGTGTAGAAAAGTTTGGTTACACATTATTTTAAGGTGTCGTTGTTAGTGTAATTATATATTTAAGTACTGAGTAATATTAATGAACTACAGTACATGTACTTACTATAGGGTTAGGATTGGGTTGAGGGTTAGTTGCATGTAATTATGCATAATTTACTGTTATTACGATAAGTACATGTAACATATGTAACAAGGACACTGTAAAATAAAGTGTTACCAAAAGTTTAAATTTAAATCAGTTTTTTATTTATTTATCCACATGCCCTGTGTGTTTTTCCATAGTCTCTGGTCACGTTCATATGTAAATTGCACAAGCTTATTTTGTCCATTAGATTGAAAGATCTGAAAAAGCATTTACCCTCCCCTCGAAGAAAACAGGACAGAAGAAAGTGGACAAAAGAAATGGATTAAAACATCAGGTGTAAACGGGAATGTCTCCCTCGTCTATAGTGATCCGATCGATCAAAACGCATCTTAATACCAGATGTAAACAAGGCCATAATAACAAAATGACATGAAAGCTCAATGAAATCATTGTTTTTAAACTGAAAACAAGTGGGAAGGAGGGTTTGAACGACATGAGGAAGTTTTAATTTTTGCTGAACCATACCTTAAAGTAAGACTCAGTAACTGAGCGTTGTGCCATCTATTCCACTGAGTCAGGTGTGTGTGTGTTTCTCCTGAGGTTAAAGCTGATGGCGTTTGAGATACAGTATTCCTTGCAGAGCCGAGCATAAGAGAGCGTGCAGATCTATCCTGTTGCCACGGAGATGCATTCAGGAGCCTGAAGATGGGCTGGATTTCACTGCCATATTTCAGTCTGAATGTAGAGACAAAACTGCAGTTTGATGCTGGTCAGATTTTAGGATGCTGTGCATGGTGCTCATTTACATGTGATGTGCTTTTGCTGTTCGATGGTTTTCACGGGATTTAACAGTGGGAAAAGTCGAGCCTTGAATTAGCTGTCCAACTGTTTTTGAGCAAATAACACACATGTAGTAGAAACGCATCTGATCTGGGTCAGGTGAACCCCAAATTGTTTTGTTTTTTTACAGGGTTTCCAGTATTTAGAGACTATACATTACTCACCTGTTTTCAAGTTGGGGAAAAAAGTAATCATTGTGTTTTCCTGATCAGATTTGTTATTATTTACTAAAAATAAAATTGGGTTTGTGTTAATTGAAATGAAAAGTAAATAAAATAATAAAATAAAACGAAATAATATAAAATAAATAAAATAAATATTAAATAAATAAAACTAAAACTAAATATTAGATGACAAATTAAAGCCAAAAAAATGCTGCTTTGAGAACTAGCTAAAAATAAAATTGACAATAAAACATGTACAATAAAAATGACAAAAGCGCATAACGGAATTACTAGTACTTAAACTGAAATTAAGATGAAAACTGAAAAATATAAAGCTAATTCAATTTATAGATGGGAGGAAAAGTTATATTTCAATGCTTTTGCGTTCTCTTGCAAAAGTTTTGCGTTCCCCAAGAATCTTTGCGTTTGTTCACAAAACTTTTGAGTTCTTCATGAGCGAAAACAACGTTTTTTCGAGGAATAGCATTGAAATATATTTTTTATTTCATATTTTTCCACACCATCATGTCCCTTTAGGGGCTCCGTAGTTCATGATCGATTGAGAAGTGCAAAAATGCACATGTTAAATGCGTATTTTATTTATGGTAAATGGACTGATATGAACCGATGGATATTACATATTAGTTAGTCAATGATGCATCATACAAATGACCAAAAAGTCTGGAAAGTTAATGACAATGAACCTTGTTGTGAGAGATAATACATTTAAAAAGATCTTATACAAGTTATTTTCCAAATGCATGGACTTCTGCTGATTTATCACGACTAAATTATATTTTGTCTCCTCTCTCACAGATGTCTGTCTGCATTGGTACATTTTCATTAAGACATTATTTTGGATCTTTTTTTTAGCCGTTTTTCTTTAACAATATAGCCAATTTCAGGTTTTATTCCTTATTCCCACACTGTAGTTAAACCCTGACCCACACACAGCTTCTCATGACTCATTCGTTCAACCCAATTTCGGTCCTATTTTGGTCTTGTGATTGACCTCTCACCTCTGTCTCTAGCTGGTACGTGTCCCAAATAAGCAGATGTTGTTTTTCACTGCTCGTGCTCTTCATTTCCCACCAGTGTTGTCTGCGGACTGCAGCGCAGGAAGTGACATCACCATGTCTCCAGAGGAGCGGATACCCATGCGTCACTCCAGCATGCGTGAACAGGACCGTCACACTGAAGGCACGTGCTTCCTATTGGCCGCCAGCGACTACACCTGCACAGCAGATACAGCTATTCGGAAAAAAGGTATATTCTGCTCGTCCAATCAAAGCCTTCCATTCTTCACATTAGCATATATGTCCAAACAAAAGCCCATCACATTTCCTAAACTCTAAACCCATTTCATCCCTTATATCTGTCAATCCATTGTCATAAACATTGATTCATGGATGGAAATGAAGAACTTTAACTGTTCAGAAGGTTTATATTGCTCAATATGAGTGTTTTCTTTGCTCTCCCTTTTTAAAGAGGTCCTATGATGCTTTTTTACACGTTCAACTCTCTTTAGTGTGTAAATGTTGCTGTTTAAGCCTGAAAAATTGAGTTATTCTCTATTCTGTAGTGTTTCTGAACTCCCTGAAACATTGTAACCTTAAGGTTTTCGTCCAGACACAAACACGTCACAATATTTCTCATTTAAATAATTTATGCGCAGAATAAAGGGGCGGGGCTTGAGCTAGTTAGTAGTGTGTTGAAAAACTCTTGGTTATGGTAAGGGGCGGGACATTTCCCAAACACACTCGAAGCGCTTGACCAATCACAACACACTGATCCAGCCGACCAATCAGAGCACAGTGTGCTGTTCAGAAGGAGGGGCTTCATAGAGACAGGAACTAAGCAGAGCGTTACTGACAGACTGGGAAGACATTCAAGCACGAAAACCTGTTATAGCAGAGCCCAAAAGGTCATAATAGGTCCTCTTTAAAAGTCTATTTATTTTGCTGTCCTATGCATAATTGTTTGGCTGGCTATTTTTTTTTTTTAGTTTGCATTGCTTTTGCATGAATACTTAACTATGTTGAGTTGGCACCCAAGACCACACGGCTGTACTGTTTGACAGACACAAATGCTAGGCTAATAACCCTGCTGGGAGGTTACATGTGGGCCAGCTCAAGGGCAAGGCGCCCGGGGGGGCCGGGTTTGTAAGGTCACACTCTGTCCCAGCCTGGCGTCGCCTCAACACTACCAGTGCTAAAGGGCAGTAGAAGGTTATCACCAGCTAAACAGACTTATTGATCCTGTTTACATGCACATTCCTACACCAGTTATACTTAATAAGCCGACAGTACATGTGCTCAAACATGTTAACCCGTTTTTCTTTATCGGAGTAAAGTTTAAAAACGGCATTAGCATAAACCGATCCACACAACTAGATTTTCGCCACTCAACCACGATTTCTCCCGGCATGTAAACGCATTAAACCTGCGTTCTGTCGGCTTAGTGAAGTGTGTGATGTGTGACAGGAAAGCAACCTTACTGCGAATTTACTGCGAATCTGCATCCAGACAGAGCGAGCGTATCGCTGTAGGGGAGGAGGAGATATATTGCAAACTCTGACTCTTTCTTGACCCCAGAAACTGTAAAAATGTGTTCTCATCTCGTGCGGAAGTGCCTCAGTCAAAATACAGCATCTGTCACTGCATGAGAGGATAATATACGAGTCTGTAAGTTTCCCGCTGACATTCTTCGGTTTTTAATGCTTTATTTAACATCACAACAAACAAAACATGTGAAATACTCAGTCAGATTACATTTTGTCGGTTTACTTGCGTTGCCGGGTTATTGGTTTGCATGTAAACCGGGACAACAGGTTATTTCAATAAGCGGATATTTGTGAGTTATCAGCATATTGGTTTGCATGTAAACAGGCTCATTGTTGCTTTATGGCTGTGCATGACAAGTCACTCTACAAGCTATAGTAATATATTACAGGGCCAATATATATATATTATTGTTTTATTTTATTGTATTGAATATTTTATCTTGGACAAGATCAGGACAAGAGGTCAGAATAACTGTCTTCCATTTATTATTTACTATTACAATCAGATATACATGATACTGTACGTACTCACCAATATCATTTACTTGCATTGATCCTCGTTTCATGATGTGTAAACAACTTTCTAGAATTACGTATATGGTCAGGACTGTTACTGTACACTGTAAACTACTGAACTGCTGATCATTGATGAAATGAATGGCAGAAATAAGACGCATTCTGTATATTTGCTTTGTGAGCTTTTTGGCAACTTTTGTACAGTTTTAGTTGCCATTTCCATCCAGACTGGCTTTGAATTTTTTTTGTGTGTGTTGAATTTCATCATCATCCTCATCTTCCTCCTCCTCCTCATCATCATCATTATCACCAAAACACATAAATTGTGTTTATCATAGTAATTTGTTTAGGAAATTATAATGCCCTGTTTATGTATTGATAATTTAGCAATTCGGTTTCTCACAATTACTGAGCACATGATTGCACACAAAACATGTTCAGTGATCAAAATGAAAAAACGAACACGAGCCGAAAGCTCGTTCTAGACATTTCAGTGTTTTAAAAAATTGCATCATTCTGATGGCTGGACACAGTAAATGTGATGTGGACTTGTTTGTGTGCGCACATCTCACACCCGAGACACTTTTGTATTTGTTTTGTGTGTCTTTTGTGCTCTTAATGTTGCGTTCTCTCACATCTGAAGGCTTTGAGAAATCCCGAAGCTTAAACAACATAGCCGGCACTCTCCGTCTCTCTCCAGTGACCTCGCCCTGTCCGATTCACCGCTCCCGTTCCCCTGTCCTGTCCATCTCCTGAGGCCACGCCTACTCACACGTGCACTGCAGAGACTCCGCCCACTAGACATTATACTCTCCCTCTGTGAATATAAGGAGTATTATGTATAGAACTGTATGAGTGATATGAGAAAGTAATATATATATATATTTTAGGGTCAATCTCACAAAATCATAATAGAAAAAAATATTTTAAATTTTTTTTTGCATTGTGACATTTCAGTTAAACACATTTCCACCTCAAATCATCAATGCCTTAAAAAATTAGTCTTAGTGATTATTCTGACTAGATTATCATTCTTGTATAATAGTATAATTTTTTTTTAAATTAACATAAATTAGTAAGTTATTAAATTACATACAGTTCTACCATGATGCATAATTATTTCACAATTTACATTTTTGATATATATTGTTTAGTAATGAGAGTAATGAGTAATGCAACAGTAATGAGAATTATTACAGGGTTTTTATCAAATACTACGATGATGCATAATTACATCATAATTTAAAAATAAAAAATGTAAATATGTATATTGTATTACAGTCATGAGAATATTTTTTCCCCCATAAAATACTACAATAATGCATAATTACTTCACATTTTAAAATATAAATATGTATATTTTATTACAGTAATTAGAATGATCTTTTTTTCATAAATGACTACCATGATGCATAATTACTTTACAATTTTAAGTGTATATATATATAATAATAACATAATATATATGACAATTCATCTGTTTTTTGGATAAACTTTTAATGAAAAAATAAGTTGTCCTGAAAATGTCACAAAGGAAAAAAATCTTAAACTGGCTTAATATGCTTTCGTGAGCTTCACGCATTTGATTTGATCTTCTTGCATTAACTTGCAAGACATGAATTGAGGGAGAGAGCAGGTAACGGACTTCAGAAGTATTTGACACTGATGTTTCCAAAAGCAAGAGCAGAATGAGATATAATTAGAAAAGCACGACCTCACTGTGTCTGTCTGTTTGGATTTAATTGTCTGTTTGTCTGTATAAATGTTCATGTTTGGAGCTGCCAGTTAGTTGTTGGTGTGTTCATGGACCGCTCTGTCTGGAGACGTGTGTGTGTGTGTGTGTGTGTGTTGTTGATCTGATTGAAGCAGTGGAGAGTCTCATGCATGACCTCTGTCTCCACCATCTCTTGGCACGTACTGAACCGGCTTCATTACACTGGTTGTACACACAGATAACTGCTCAGAGCTTGTGTTCACGGGGTTCAGCCGAACAGAGGGGAACGTTCTGTCTTAAAAGCGAGGGAACGGCCCAGACGAGACTCACAGGTAACAAACGCTCTCGTGCTGCTGTGTGATGAGGATGATGTCACTGGGGAGAGAGAATGACTCTAATTGGCCGAACTTGTTCAAATCGCTGTCAGATGTTGTTCTTACAATTCAAAGAAAGCATTCAAAGTCAACATGAAATGCTGTTATTGATTGGATGGTGAAAAGTGGGCGTTACCTATCACTCTAAAAAATGCTGGGTTGTTTCAACCCAATTTTGGGTCAAATATGGACAAACCCAGCCATTGGGTAAAATTTTTTAATTACATTTTAATCCCAACGTTTGGGTTTGTCCATATTTGACCCAAAATTGGGTTGAAACAACCCAGCATTTTATAGAGTGCGGGTTGAACAAGTAAAACATTTCACAGACGGAGCAAATACACTTCCCGTCAAAAGTTTGGGGTCAGTATGATTCATAATGTTTTTGAAAGAAGTCTCTTGTGCGCACTGATGCTGCATTTATTTGATCAAAAATACAGGAACAATTGTGACATATTATTATGATGTAAAATAACTTTTTTCTATGTGAATATATTGTAAGATGTAATTTATTCCTGTGATCAAAGCTGAATTTTCAGCATCATTACTCCAGTCTCCAGTGTCACATGATCCTTCGGAAATCACATGATGATTTGCTGCTATATGAACCATTATTAATTCATTGATAATAATTGAACAAATCTGCATATCGACATGATTTCTGAAGGATCATGTGACACTGAAGACTGGAGTAATGATGCTGAAAACTCAGCTTTGAATAAATTACACTTTAAAATATATTCACATAGAAAACAGCTATTTCAGATTGTAATAATATTTCAACATTTTTACTGTATTTTTGATTAAATAAATGCAGCCTTGGTGAGCATAAGAGACTTCTTTCAAAAACATTTAATAAATCTTCCTGACCCCAAACTTTTGAACGGTAGTGTATGTTTCTTCTGGTGTGTTGCACAGGAACATGTTTCTGATTCCATGTTGACTTTAGTTTGCTCTCTTGATGTAAACTGTAAATGCATCAATGAGTCAATAATGTATTTGTATTCATGCTTGCAGACACATTCGTAGTCATAAGTAATTGAAAACATGGTCTGATCTAAAATATTTCATCATTCATTATTAACTACAGACAAACTCACGTCACCGAGTCATTCATCTGCATCCTCTATACTCTGTGTGATACATATGTATTTTTAGCCAATGCTAATTATGCTGGATTTTAATCGAGAGATAATTCCGAGATTTATCCCGAGCATCATGTGAGTGAATAGAAGGGAAGGTTGCTAAGCAACTGGCATAGGGAGATTTTCTGTCACGCATCCTCAGCATAAACTTCATTTGCCACTTTGTGTCACACCCTGCACAGTGTGTGTTGTGTTCAGCACTGTAAGTGTACACCTCGAATGCCGTGTGCTCACTCTGCACGTCCTGAATGTCTGACTGTAAATCACTGAAAAGCTGGAATATTTATATATGATCATAATATGATCATAAATGATGAATTATTGTGTTATGATGTTAGGGTGAATCTCACAAAGAAATATCAGGTCACATTTAATTTCCAAAATCAAAAGAAATTATATTTTGCATAAAGTACTTATTTTTGCATTGCACAGTTTGTGATTGTATATAATTTATTTTATTTAAGCTAATTGCCAAGTTAACGTTTCTCATTTTCATTTAGTTTAAGTTTTTTTTTACATTTGATTTGATTTCTGTTCAAGTTTGTTATATTTCAATTAACAGTTTTAGTTTATGAATTCAGTACAAAAGAATACTGTATACAGTGTATATACTATATATCAAAATACAGTATCATAATGCAAATAAAACTTTATAATTTCCCTTTTTATTCATGCAAAATACAATTTATTATTTTTTATTCAGGGTGAAATTTGACCCAGATGTTTTTTGACATTATTTATGAGATTCACTTGTTCAAAGATGCAATATATTTTGTCTACGAATGTTTTTTTTGTTGTTTTTTTAAGAATAAATTGCTCACATTGAAGCGCATTACTGATGCAGCGGGTGTTGTTGCGTCCGCAGCTACTGTATCACCTCTGGCTGACGTACAGTTTATATCGGCCAGAGACGGGGAAGGCGGGGCCAGCAGAGACTCAGATGGATTTGATGAATTGGATTGGACAGTCTGGAATAGAATAAGCCTGTGATTGGACGGTTCTGAAAGCGGACGCTCTGTGAACGGACATCTTGATCGATCGGACTCCTCGTGACCGCTGGAAATTCCCGTTTATTCTGTGTGGAAACAGACTAAAGCCCGCTGGCACACACACACATAAAAAAACAAAAGTCCTGTTTTCCTGCTTAAAACAAGTCGGCTCTCCATTTAAATGTCGCATCTGTATAAAGGACACACATCCACCCGTGGCTTCCCTTCTGTGTCCGGTAGCAAATCCAACACCCCCTCGAACCCCTTTCCAAGGCCTCTGTCGTTGCAATAAGTGTATTAAGATGTGTAGAGGCACAAGTGTTTAAAAATGAAGTATTGGTGTATCGACTATACTAAACTACAGAGTAGAGAGAGAGTAAACATGATGCGTTTAATAAATGTGACCTCCAGTCATTAATGCTTTTATCTGCTCTAGTATGGTGGATTCATTGTTGTCTCTGTGTGTGTGTGTGTGAGAGCGAGATAGATGTTCATCTCAAATGGGACACTTAAAGACCTCATGAAAGCAGTTTTCTTTCTTTCTTTTTTAAAATAACCAATATAGGTTACATGCCATTGGTCAATGATGCCCAGTTAAGTTGCATATCAAGCTAAAATGTTTTATTTTTTAATGTATACATCTTCTAAAAGTTGATTTTGTCAGCTTTTAGGAGTGCACTAGTGCATATATGAAGCCACAAAACTCTCTATTTGAATGTCATGGGGTCTTTGAATGTGTGTGTGTGTGTGTGTGTTGATTTATCGCAGTTCTCTTTCCCATCCCCGTTTCCTGGAAAATTTTCCCAGTGCAACAATCAGATGTGATGTGCAATAATGATGTGAAACAAAGCTGCACCGATTCACACTGTGATTTGAGTTCAGTCCGTGACAGAGCCTCTGGAAACACACGCGCGGCAGCTCTGCGCCGTGAACACACTCGCTCTAATTAGATCCTTTCGTTTCTTTCAGCCATGGAGAGATTAGAGCTGTCACATCAGCATGTGTGTGTGTGTGTGTGTGTGAGAGAGAGAGAGAGTGTGTGAATGTCATGAAATCTGTCAAGAACATGTCCAGGTCACATTTCACTTATTATATACAAGACGAAATGGTCATTTTTATTTATAAATTAAAAGCAGTGCTAATTACAACATGAATTATATATAGCCTATAGTGAAAAATAAATACGCATTCAAAAGTTTGGGGTCGATGAGAAGTCTCTGCTCAGCCGGGCTGCATTTATTTGATTAAAAGTAAAAATTGTGACTATTATTGCAATATAAAATAACCATTTTCTACTTAAATATATTCCTGTGATCGAATATGCTGATTTGGTGCTCAAGAAACATTTCTGGTTATTATCAGTGTTGAAACAGCTTCATATTTTTGTGGAAACCGTGATACTTCTTTCTTTAGGATGATTTGAGGAATAGAAAATTTAAAAAATAACATAATTTATTTTAAATAGTGATTGTTTGTAACATTATAAATGTCACTTTTGATCAATTTAATGCATCCTTGCTGAATAAAAAAAATATTGAAAATAAATTAGTGAAAATAAATAATTGTCACTAAAAAACGAACAATACAAGAAATCTTTTTGTTCATAAAAATTAGCATTAATTTATTTCTTTGGACTCTGGGTTTAAAATGTGAACCAGACATGTTCTTGATGATGTGTGCGTGTGTGTGTGTGTGTGTGTGTGTGTGTGTGTGTGTGTGTGTGTGTTTCCACCACCCACAGAACTTAAGAGGATAGTATTCTTCATGTTAATATTATCTGCTGCTTTATGAAGTCAGGGCACCGTTTCAAATAAATGACGAAATGTAAAGGTATATATTTTTGAACTTAGATCTTGTATTTTTGTGTCTCTTTTGAGTCTCATTGTCCCGCGGTGTATCTGTGTGTCCACTCTGTGCAGACTGTGAACCTGGAGTGTTTTCATGTTTCAGTGATTCGACTTTTGAACATGTATTGTGGAGTCTTTTGTCAGCCTTTTGTAGTGCATGCAAAAACCCATGGTCAAAATGTAAAGACTACGTCTGAAGAATATGTATAGTTCAATGCCATGTGAGACAGTCGGATAAACATATGAACATTGTTAAAAAACAAACAAACAGCTTTCTTTTCTTTCTGTTTAAACCATGCATCACCCGGACTATAAGAGGACAATGCTCAGATGCATTTATCCAAAGAGGAACGGAAGCAGTTTATCAGAGCCAGCAATATTTGTAATATAGAGGTGCTCTTTCATAGTTCAGAGTTTTCTGTCACTTTTTCATCAGATGTTTCTCCTGAAATTCACGAGGAGAAATAAAAACAGACACAATCGAGATGACTTTTGATATTCAGTAAAGATGAGGCCTTCTGAACCTCTCGAGGAGAGATGTGTGAGGAACATCATCTGAGCAAAAGTCTACATTTTTGCATCCCAGCTAACTAAAAAAATCCGTTCTAAAAAAGTTTAGCTAACATTCCCATTCAAATGTTTATTTCTGAATGTTCTCCGATGTGAGCGTTAAGGAAACATTCCATTTGATCATTCTTTGAACATTACGGAATTGTTACTTT
The DNA here is from genome assembly GCF_949152265.1 of Phoxinus phoxinus. NCBI lineage: Eukaryota > Metazoa > Chordata > Actinopteri > Cypriniformes > Leuciscidae > Phoxinus > Phoxinus phoxinus. The sequence continues at coordinate 3,407,712 of NC_136884.1, forward strand.
TGAATGTTCTCTGAACATTCCGATTTAAGTATAGCAACATTCCATGACAAGCATTCTATTCACGTTACTGGAGAACCTTGGCAGAGTGTTCTGAGAACGTTCCCTGTTCGCTGGGATTTATCGTCACTGCTGCCTAGGTGACCGAAATAGACCTAGATTTGTTTTCTTTTCTTTTCACGTACACATTCAGAAGATCAGACGAGATCAGACACTCATCTCTCCCGTCAGCCTTGATGTAGGTCTCAATATGTAGGTCTTCTTCTGTCCCGTCACTACGGACACCGTTGCCATGGTGGGGAAACAAAACAGCAGGAGGGTGAGTTTGTGTTTTTTAGGCCGCGGGCCTCCCGTGAGCAACTGTATCCATAACGACCAGGGAGTTTCCGTATCCATAACAACTCCATCTCTGCACAAACCCGCTTCTGAGAAGACTGAACCGAAGAGCATGAATATTGCATCACAGTCTCTCTGCTCTTCTCCGTATGAACCACTGTGTGATCTACAGCTCCACCACACACACACACACACACACACACACACACACACACACACACACACACACACACACACACACACACACGCACACACACACACACGCGCACACACACACACACACACACACACGAGCGCATTTAAAGTGAGCACAGCTTCTAGACAAGATCAAGTTTTGTTTATTTACCTTCAGAAATCACCATCTTTTGCATAAAGCGCAGTGTTTGCATTATCAATGGTTGCCTGCAAAACATGAGTTTGATTGGAAGAATTTGGGATTCTTGTTGTTGATTTTGTCTGAATTGACGATACCAGCACTTTAATTATAACTTTTTCCCCTCTGCCATATTGCAAAACAGTTATCCATTTCTTTATACATTTATAATGTTTTTGATGTTAATGTTTTAAAATAAGAAACAATATAATGTGTAAACAAATAGCCTAACTACATATATTATAATAAAAATAAATTAAGCAATATAAAACAAGAATGCTGTTGTTCCAACAAGTAACAGCACAACACAAGTGTGATATTGCTTTTATACACTTCAATAATAGTATTGTTAAGTTGTTCAATAAACAATTTAGTATTAAGGAACATACATTTTAGGCATTTTTGCTCCACAGCAAAATAGTTTAAAACGTTAAAGTCGAACTGAAATCAACTGCGCATCTCCAAGGCGTTTTCTTCCTGAACGAATCTTGGATTTTGAGTTGGTTGAGTGAATGATTCAGTGACTCCTTTATTAAAAACAATAACATGTTTCATCCCTGAATTAATCAAATCTTTTGAATGAATGGTTAAATGAGAGTCACTTGTCGCCAACTAATGGTGTGTAACCGTTTTCTTTCCTGCATTGACATATTGAGTATTTTAGTAGACACTTTTATTATTATTATATATAATCATGAATATTTTTCTTTTTGAATGAATTAAAGTTTCTTTTGTCAACTTTTAGGAGTACTTAAGGGGGAGTTTAATGCTAAAAGACCTGAACAGAAAGCCATACTTTTCATTCATACTTTTTAATGTCTGGAGGAATTAATGATATTTCTCAATGTTTTCTGAACGTTCCAAACGTTTTTTTCTTTTCTTGTGTATATATGAACGTTAAGGGAACATTCCATTTTATCATGTTGCAAACATTATTTGGAATGTTACTTTTTGAATGTTCATTGAACATTCCGAAACAAGTAACATTTAAAACACGTCCAGCTACAACATTTCAGGAGGAAAATGTTCTATATACGATGAATAAAAATGTTCTTAACATTTTGGGAACATTAGATCACTTTGAAGGAGCGTTATTAACGTTACTGGAAGAACATTTGTTCATAACCTGAGAACCAGCCCGATCTCATGAAAGTGCGTATACCACGAATGTTATTTCTCGTGCCATCTATACGGCAAAATAGTTTTTGCGTGCATATGATACGCACTTTATGGCGTGTATACGCACACACTCCCCACCCCTAATCCTACCCAAGGGTTTTCAGTGCGTATATGCATGCAAAAAACATTTCTGGTGTATATGGCATGAGAAATAACATTCGTGGTATAGATACACACTTTCATGAGGTCGTGTTGTGAGGACCTGTTAGCTGGGAACACTCATGTCTGACTGACAGTGAGTCTGTATTGTTTCTAATGAAGTTAAAAAACAGCTGAATTACCCTCCAAACACAGCCGGCTGAAGTGAGCGCAGCATTTTCTGTGTGTGTGTGTGTGTGTGTGTGTGTGTTCGTGTAGGAGGTTGTACTATTGCAGTCTGATTGCTCACAAATGGAAATCAGATATGCATGACTCAAATGATACTTGAGCAGCACTGTGAATTGTTCTGCGATATGTCAATGGATGTCAAATTGATAAATTGATGTGTTATTCAGAAGCACAGACGCTTACCTGACTCGACGTACAGCCGGGATCCCCACAGGCAACACGGATCTGAAACTTTCATAGATCTATAAGAACACTTTAATATTTTACAGGGACATGAAGACTTTAAATGTTTCGCTGTAGCCGCAGAGTCACGGCAGTTTTTACGCTCCCACAAAGTATTTTGTTTGTCTAGTCTTGTTCATGACAGAGCCGTGCTATGTTTAGGGATTTTTAAGTCCTTAAGTTAGGGAAGTAAAGTCAAGACAAATTCACAATTCACATTAATTAAAAGCAGCTTTACAGAAAAGCATGATGTTAATAGGTCATATCTTAAAATATTCATACCCTATAGTTGCATTATGCCAATTAGAGCTGGGAATAATATAGTTACTTTTTTTTTGCAAAAAAAGCCTAAATTTTAACCTCTAAAAATTATTGTATTGCTATAAATGAATGTATTTGGGTTGACTCTTGTCAGGAAGTCAGGTTAATTGTTGCATGCTAAATATTTTTGACTTGAATACAAATTTATTTCAGTATAATAATAATAATCAAATTTTACATTTAATCTCCAAATGAATGTAGAAACAAGATAGAGACAGTATCTTTTAAATATTTGGTCTAACATGTAGGAAACATCCAGACATTGAATAAAGCTATCAAACACTTCACAGTCTTCATAATGTATCAATTAAATACAGATACATTTTTATCAAAGCTACAAAAGTGATTCACTTAAGAGCAATGAGTGAATTTCTCGTTTCTTTTGGTCATTGATTATCTTAACGACAGTAAGCATCAGGTTTATTGGGCTGCTGTCACTTTAAGACCTGCTGCATCACACACGCGTCACACTTTGTGCTCATTTAAGACTTTATTTGACTCATTTAAGACTGTGCTTGAGAGGACACTCGACAAAATGGTCATTTTGGCATAATTTTGTGTTTTTGTCTGTTCAAGTGCGAAAGAGAACTATATACATATATATTTACAGTATATTTATCAATATGATCTGTTAATCTACGACTATAGGGACTATATGTGACTAAGACTATAAAGTTATTGCTAATATCAAGGTTTGTTACTCTTTTTTTTAAAGTGGAATTATTCCTTCAGAAAATTAAATCAGAGCAAACAGTCAACCTTCAAAAATGATTAAATATTGTGAGTCAAGACAAATATTTTGGTGTGTTACTAATCAAAATGTGGCATGTTTAAGTATGAGGAGGGGTTGAAGGTGATAGTGTTGTTATATAATGTTGAATCTCTGTTTCTTATTGAAAGCTGTTTTTGTGACTTAATGTGACTAACCAGTTTTATGGGTTGTTATATGTTTTTGTTGTTGTCGTTCTTGTTCTTGGAGCTTAGCATCTTCAGACATCTTTTGTGTTACGCAGAAGAAAGTTGTAACGCTTTACTTGAAGTCTTTATGTATAATGCATTATAAAGTTATTCATAAAGTACGTTTTAATGCCTTACATCTTTTCATAAACAGTTGTAACCAAAGTTAAAATGCATATATATGTATATGCATTTTAACTTTGGTATATATATATATAGTGTGTGTGTGTGTGTGTGTGTGTGTATATATATATATATACATAATACACATAATACACTATCAATACACTAAAACACTGGGGAAAAATATGATTTTTGCATGAATTAACCCTTAATGGGGATAAATCTCAAATTCTGAAGACATAAAACACACATATAGTGTCATAAATCATAAACTCTCACCCACGGCAACATTTGGATCCATACACTGTACAGGCAACCTGAATCTGTTGCTATGAGACGAGCTGCTTCATTAGAGGAAGCATCGTAGTGATGAAGGCAGTGTGTGTGTGTGTGTGTGTCTCGGTTCTCAAGGTCAGCACACACACACACACACACACACACACACACACACACACACACACACACACACACACACACACACACACACAGCTATATCTTGATTGCATTACATTACATCATTATGAAACAGAATGTTGCATCTGAAATTGGATCTTTTTAGTATAACACAGCTCTCATATATTCAGAACAGAATAGCTATAATCATAAACGTGATATTGTGCTGCATATGGAAACGTATCTCCCTGTGAGGCTCTGATTCATGCCACCGCCGCTGCCTCGCTGTCTTTTATAACGCAACACTTTTATAGGCACTTTAATTACTGTAATCAAACAGTCATTGAAACGGATCTGGCCTTGCATCCGCTCACATTTGAAATGCTGGTTTCAGTCGGCAAACTCGGCACATCTGAATTCATATCCAGAGAACGCTGCCATGACGTGCTGGATGAAATGATTAGGAAATAACTGCCCTCGTCTTACTTATAAAGAAACCTAATGAATGTAATACAGGCTTAAACAGCTGTATATCACTTATTCAGGTGATCGATAGCAATAGCCTGAGGAATACTTCTCATGTAGTTTGTTTGCCAAAACACCTTTTCCCTCCTCCTTCCATTCTTCTCCCTTCTTCCTTCCAATCACTGTGATTGATTTGTTTGTGTGCAGATCATTCAGGTTTTCACTGATCTTCTGGTGTTGGTGAGTTTGTCATCTAGCTAGCACAGGGTTTTTCCAAATGGGGTAAAAAAATGTTTTAATTAATAATAACAATAAGATTAAACTAAATACATGAGATAAAATGTAAAAAATGAAAAAAACATTTGTTAAAATAATATATATATATATATATATATATATATATATATAAAAAGATAGATGATAAAAGTATTTTTTTAAATAAAATAAAAATATATACACTTCATTAAAATAAATAAATCAATAATTTCTTAAAATAAAAATAAATAAATTGATTGAATAAAGAATAAATACATTTAATCAATATTTATAAATTCAAATAATACATAAATAATCAAACATTGATTCACTGTAAAAAACTGTAAACATGTTCTAGTGACTGGTAACATCTAAATATTTCAATTAGTCTGACATATTATTTCGCATTGAGCCAATGTTAACAGACTATTGCAACAATTAATTCAATTTATTTGACAGAATTTCACTTGGGCCAATTCAAAAATTTAGATGTGACCAGTCACTAGAATATTTTGACTTGGAGAGGTTACATTTTTTTTTACAGTGTTTGAGTTAATATTTGATATTAATAGTTGATATTTGTGTGTCCATGGCATCTAAAAGGTTGAAACCCAGCAAACACGCGACGTCTGTTTGACGTTCAGATCATCTCCGTATAACGTCCGTCAGTTCAGAACCACTTTTGTACGTCCTGTGGACGTGCAAAACAGGTTCAAAATTTGAACGTCTGACTAGGACCCCCTATGGATGTCTGTGGACGTTCAAAACAAGTTCAAAAACTGAACGTCTGACTAGGACCCCCTATAGACGTCTGTGGACGTGCGAAACTGGTTCAATATCTGAACGTCTATTTAGGACCCCCTATGGATGTCTGTGGACGTTCAAAACAAGTTCAAAAACTGAACGTCTGACTAGGACCCCCTATGGACGTCTGTGGACGTGCGAAACTGGTTCAATATCTGAACGTCTGACTTGGGACACTTTTGGACGTCTGTGGACGTGCGAAACTGGTTCAATATCTGAACGTCTATTTAGGACCCCCTATGGACGTCTGTGGACGTGCGAAACTGGTTCAATATCTGAACGTCTAACTAGGACCCCCTATGGACGTCTGTGGACGTGCGAAACTGGTTCAATATCTGAACGTCTGACTAGGGACTCTTTTGGACGTCTGTGGACGTGCAAAACTGGTTCAATATCTGAACGTCTGACTAGGGACTCTTTTGGACGTCTGTGGACGTGCAAAACTGGTTCAATATCTGAACGTCTGACTAGGGACTCTTTTGGACGTCTGTGGACGTGCAAAACTGGTTCAATATCTGAACGTCTGACTAGGGACTCTTTTGGACGTCTGTGGACGTGCGAAACTGGTTCAATATCTGAACGTCTGACTAGGGACTCTTTTGGACGTCTGTGGACGTGCGAAACTGGTTCAATATCTGAACGTCTAACTAGGGACTCTTTTCGACGTCTGTGGACGCGCGAAACTGGTTCAATATCTGAACGTCTAACTAGGACCCCCCCTATGGACGTCTGTGGACGTGCAAAACTGGTTCAATATCTGAACATCTGACTAGGGACATTTTTGGACGTCTGTGGACGTGCGAAACTGGTTAAATATCTGAACGTCTGACTAGGGACTCTTTTGGACGTCTGTGGACGTGCGAAACTGGTTCAATATCTGAACGTCTGACTAGGGACATTTTTGGACGTCTGTGGACGTGCGAAACTGGTTCAATATCTGAACGTCTAACTAGGACCCCCTATGGACGTCTGTGGACGTGCGAAACTGGTTCAATATCTGAACATCTGACTAGGGACTCTTTTGGACGTCTGTGGACGTGCAAAACTGGTTCAATATCTGAACGTCTGACTAGGAACTTTTTTGGACGTCTGTGGACGTGCGAAACTGGTTCAATATCTGAACGTCTGACTAGGGACTCTTTTGGACGTCTGTGGACGTGCGAAACTGGTTCAATATCTGAACATCTGACTAGGGACTCTTTTGGACGTCTGTGGACGTGCAGAACTGGTTCAATATCTGAACGTCTGACTAGGGACTCTTTTCGACGTCTGTGGACGTGCAAAACTGGTTCAATATCTGACCGTCTGACTAGGGACACTTTTGGACGTCTGTGGACGTGCAAAACTGGTTCAATATCTGAACGTCTGACTAGGGACTCTTTTGGACGTCTGTGGACGTGCAAAACATGTTCAAAATCTGAACGTCTGACTAGGATCCCCTATGAACGTCTGAGGACATGCAAAATGGGTTCAAAATCTGAAAGTCTGACTAGGGACTCTTGTGGACGTCTGTGGAATTAATCAATTATTTACAATTTCTTTAATTTATATGGATTAAGAAATGGAAACTGTGAAATTTCTGAAATATATTTATTTTGGAAGAATGTGTGCTCAAACTTGCACATTCAGTGCATGCACATTTCCAGCATTAAAAACAATTCAGTAGAATTACAACCTTGCACATATGGTTGAGCCCACAAAGGGCCTAAAATATTACAGATTTATATTGAAAATGTTGGAGTGGGATCATATGTGTATTTTTGTTTTTGTAAAAACTCCTAATTCAATGTTGATTTAGCACATATACTGCAGTTATGTCCTGGAGGACACAGAATCCTTTACGGATGAACAAATATAGCAAATATGTGTGAGATAGGGTTAGGGTTAGGGTAACCATCCTACTTAAAAATATTTAAATATACCGCAAAGTAAGTAAATCAGAAGCTAAATCTATAATAATGAAAGAAGTTATGAGAATGTGTCAGGATAATAGAGGAAACATGAATACTGGTTTATGTAATAGTTGCAGGTATGATCAACAGAGCATTGTTATGAATCAAGAGGAAAATTTAGGGTTAGGGTTGTTAACCCTAGCACAAAATACAACAAAATTATACACAAAGTTACAGCAAGTAGGAAGCTATTATCGATAATAAGAAAGAAGTTATGAGAATGTGGCAGGAATAGAGGAAGGGGTAGGGTATGCAGAAAGAGGAAACCATCACGATTTTGGTTAGGACACACTGCAAACTCTGCACCTGATCAGCAGTGTTGTGCAATAAATATGATAGCGGGCGGCAGTGGCTCAGGTTCATGCTACAAACCGGAAGGCTACCTAACCCTATTCATCAAGGATGTTAAACTGATCAAACGTTACAGTAAAGACATTTATAATGTTAGAAAATATTTTAAATAAATGCTGTTCTTTTGAACTTTCTATTCATCAAAGAATTTTGAAAAAAAAATTGTACACAACTGTTTTCAACATTGAAAATAATAATGAATGTTTTTTGAGCATTCATCAGCATATTCTAATGATTTCTGAAGGACCATGTGACATTGAAGTGACAATGATGCTTTTTTTTTAATTATTATTATTATTATTTTTTTTATCTATTTTTTATTTATTGTTTTTTTTAATAAAATAAATGCAGCCTTGGTGAGCAGAAAAGACTTATTTTAAAAACATAATTTTTTTTACCGATCTAAAACTTTTGACCTGTAAAATATATAAAACTGTATATATATAAATATATTAAGAAAATATTATTATGAAAATTATTATTTTCTTCATAATAATAACAGTAGCATAAGCATGATCATTCATAAACTGGGGGTGGCACGGTGGCATTGTGGCGCACTGACTAAAACAGTTAGCGACCATATTTTGCGACCATTTTGCGACAACCGTTAGAGGAAAAAACCAAAGAAGAAGAATCGCCACACCGCAACGTCACCTGAAAGGTATCAAGCGAGGCTGCAGACACGGTGATATCCAGAGACTCTGCTTTTATTGAACAAAATCAGGTAGGTACAAAAAAAAACATTAATTTGATATGTTATTCAGTTGACATCAGATGAAGTGAATTAAGTCACGCCTCTTAATACCTTGAAATACTTCTTTAAACGTAGGCATTTTGCGCGGGGTCGACAAACGCGCCGGCGTTGCATAAGTTACAGACTTAAGAAATGTGAGAAAAAATTACAAATTTGTCGAAACAAAACTTTGTGCTTAAACATAATTCTGACCCTCCGTTAACTTTTTTTCTGGAGCACGTGTCTAATCTTAAACAAAACTCAGCAAACAGAGGCATATATCTTTATAATATAAGTGTCTATTTTTAAATGATCGAATTCAAAACTAATATAAATATTTTATGTTTATGTAATCTGTATAAAAAGAGAGATGTCTATCGTTCTCTCATCTGCTAACGTTAATTGTAGGCCTAACGTTAATATGTGAACACGTGAAGAGCACGCGCTTTTCAAGCAAATGTTCTGAGGCAATCCATGAAAACCTGTCAATGTCCACATCAGCTCGATAAAACATATCAAATTTAATCAGATTTATGTACTTTATGTCGTCTTGTGACGATATAAGAATGTTAATCTTGGAAAAATCGACCTCAGAAGTGGATTATTTTCACTTCGAGGAGAATTGGATACAGCTGTGAATAGTAAGTTATTCTTATGTATGTGCTAAATTGTTCTAATCGCTATATGAAATAATGTCTGAAAAACCGCAAAATGAGTGTTTAAATATTTAAATGTCGTGATTTTATATGTATTTGTAAGCAACGTATAACTGCAAATTAAAATGTAACGTTATATGCTCTAAAAAAAATTTATAATCTATCCAAAACTAGAAAACGAAAATTGTCTAACGTTAAACATATTTGTCAAAAATAGACAAATAGTTTTGGATAGATTATACATTTTTTACTGTAAACTAGACTAAATATATAGTATTTTGTCAAAAATAAAGTAGGTAACTTTATGTTGAATTATCAACTGATGTTAGTGTTTGTTCCAATTCAAATCCTTTGAAATATGTATGATGATAACGTATATTTTTACAAAGAAAGATTACGCTTGAACTATTGTTAAAATTTTAATTTTGTTTGACTTATATGTGAAAACTTTAATAAAATGGCAAAACATTTATATTATAAACAAAATCTTACCCATTCAATTATTTTTTATTGTGTTTTATTAGTGACGAATTTGGGGAGAGAATAAATATTTCCAAAGTTTCTGAAAATACAGTATGAGAATTAACTGTGTGTCCTCTTAGCTAAGATGTGCTGAAATACTCTTAGAAAGTCTTAAATGTTGGACTGATATGGCCATTAATTTTAAGAGTTTATCCTAAATTGGCACATTTTTAGTCATAAGATTTTTTTTTTTAATACGGCCCCTGATCTGTATATTTCTGTATATAAAATAGTTGTAGAATTTGAAATATTCTTCTTTATCTCTTTTTTAGGTTGAAGCAATAAAGACAGAAAAAGAGTTAAGTTTATGTTGAAGCAGAAAACCTTTATCGTATGTTGTTTCTCAAACGAAATCAATTGTACTAGGAACTAGTTTGGTTTGAGCACAAACTAGGGCTGCTCGATTATGTAAAAAATCAATAACAATTATTTTGGTCAGTATTGAAACCACTATTATGAATCTCAAATACATTAAGGCCCAGTTCCAGGAATGCACTAATCTTGTTGGTAGTACCAGTTTGCAACAATTATTAGTTAACCCTAAGTTGTTAACACTCCGGAATAGGGATGGGACAATTACCGTTTTCACTATAAACCACAATAAAATTTATTGACTGTTTGTAATATTGTTTAAAATTCAATTATCAGAGCCACGGGTCCAGGCAGAGCCACCAGATGGGACACAAGCAGTCCAGGCACAGCGATTTGTCTAAAGAAGGTATTCCTCCGAATGCAATTCACTGTGGCAAGAGTGTAAATGTTCTAAAGTAGCAGCCATGTCATAGTGCATATTTTTAACAACTGGTTTTAAGATTCTTAGCTTCATGCTTGACCTTAATTTATTCTCTATCAAGTATCATCATGGCTAAAAGTATATTGGTCTTTTTGCACTGACTGCTGAGTACAGCAGAGGCACACAACTTGCTACAAGAGCAATATCCATATTACGAACAATAATGTAATAGACACATTTCGTCTTTCAGATTATGACACGCCCATCCAAAGATCCTCTGGGAGGTCTTTCTCAGAGCAATCCTCTGCACATGAAGCCAGTACAGGGCCTTGTAGGGACCTACGATTTCCAATGTCCATGGCAAGTAAGTACTGAAGTGTTAGAGCTGGTATCAAAAACTATAAAAATGAATTGAACAGGACATACAGCATTAGCAGGTCTAACTTTGAACATCTGTTTAAGGATAACGGTAGCATAATTTTCTAATTGGCTTCTTGTCAGCAGTTTAAACCGACATGTAGACTTTTACATATGTGGTACTTTTTGTTTTCAGAATTTCAAAAAAAAGTTTTGACAAAGCTAGTTGACATCCACCTCGAGGTGAGAAGGCTGGGGAGAAGCGAGCCTCTCCTGTCGTCTGCCCACATCGAGCAGCTAGAAACGATGGACGAGTTTAAAAGAGAGGAGGAACGCCTCAAAGATAAAGATGCCTTTGACTCCCTGGTATGCACAATCTAGAAGTGATATAATTTTATGCACCATTTAATTTATAAATATTATTCTGTGGTATATAAGTCAGAACTTGTTATAGGTTGTTGTTTTTCTAACATGTCAGGAATGTTACACCCTCTCTTTAAAGGAACACTCTGACTTTTTGGGACTTTAGCCTATTCAACTTATCCCCCAGAGTTAGATAAGTCCATACATACCTTTTTCATCTCCGTGCGTGCTATAAGTCTGTTTGACGCACCCACCGCTAGCCTAGCTTAGCACAAAGACTGGATGTAAATGGTTGCAGTTAGCATACTAATCCAAATAAGTGACAAAATAACTCTTTCCTATTTACATGTTGTGATTTGTATAGTCACAGAGTGTACAAAAAACAAAGTCACATGAGACACAGACATATTTTAACTGTATAAATACTGGGAACTATATTCTCTGAAGGGGAAGCACTGCTACTTGGGCGGAGTGATAACCGCAGCACCTGAGACGCGCTCTGAACGAACTCTGCTCCTCACCACGGCGCGTCTATATAGTTCCCAGTATTTATACGGTTAAAATATGTCTGTGTCTCATGTGACTTTGTTTTTTGTACACTCTGTGACTATACAAATCACAACATGTAAATAGGAAAATGTTTGCGTTATTTTGTCACTTATTTGGATTAGTATGCTAGCTGCAACCATTTACATCCAGTCTTTGTGCTAAGCTAGACTAGCGGTGGGTGCGTCAAACAGACTTATAGCACGCACGGAGATGAAAAAGGTATGTATGGACTTATCTAACTCTGGGGGATAAGTTGAATAGGCTAAAGTCCCAAAAAGTCAGAGTGTTCCTTTAAAGGTGCTTCAACTCAGCAGAATTGGAGGGAGAGATCTGAGAGATGGAATACATAAAATTTTAGACAGGTATTTTTAACAAGATCCCTACATATAGGAACATGTTACACGCAGAACACAAAACGCGTTACATTTATTGTCACAGTTTGCTGGTCGACGGAGGATGTGACGCATCTTAACCAACTTATACTATACACTTTATTCACTAGACCACTGTCCGAAACAAGAAAGCTGTGGAAAAATAGAAAAAGCTTCAGAAAACTGCATTGACTGCCATTTCCATATTTCATAAAAAAAAGTTAAACAAATGTAAGTTGCCTCTGTCATCCGCCCATATAGTGCAGCTGGAGACAATGGAGGAGATTAAATGCTTATTAATTATCTGAAATGCAATCATGAGTCCTCAAAGAAACTTGATGTGTAAGGTATAAAGAGGAGGGGATTTCACAAGTGCAAGGACAGGAAAGTATGTCATTGGAGCTATAAAATGGTCAACTTTCTGGAATCGATTAAACAGAACCACATTTCTTTAGTCTACTCTTGGCACTCACCCATGCTACAGTTCCTGTAGATTACCACACACGTGTCATTTCTAAATGGTGAATTTGTTTCCTCAGGCTCTTCACCAACCGGCTAATGTCGAGTTTTAACATGAAGGGGAAGGGGAAGAAGCAAAAACTGCCTCTAGAATCAACCAAAACATTTGAAGCAATTACAGGTACACAGCAGTTTCCCACGTCATTTAAGTTTAACACTAACTCACTTGTTTTCACTACCTCAACATATTCTAGTGTCAGTCTTAGCAAAAATATTGCAGTCTTACACCTTCCTAACATACAGCGAAGCGAGTTTACAGAACCAATCTTCAGTCAGGTGTATGCTGCCATATACCACACCAGTCACCATGGGTCTGTGCAGTATTGCCACTTAGTTGATATTTGACAGGAGGAATAAGGAACTTCTCAGCTGGTTGTTTTCACATAAAAAATATTGTATGTGAAGTCATTGCAATGTAACACTGGTTTTCTATATATATATATAAAAATGTATATATTTTTTTGTTCAACTCTTGCAGTGGCTGTCTTGAAATGGGATGCAAATGCGACTGAGGCTACAATCAAGCTCCATGCCGCAGACCACCTAAAGCATGCGCCGGGAAGGAAGGGAGGGGGAGGGCACACGGGTTTAAATATTCTATAATTTTCTATTATTATAATTTTTTTGTTCACTTGCCGTTTAAATAATTAAATTAATTGTATTTATTTATCAGCCTGTTCAGCGCTGAGAAGAATGGGAGGGGGAGGGCATACAGGGGTGGTGAAATTTTGTGTAGTTAAGGGAAAATTCTATATATTTTTGTTCACTTGCTTTTTGTTCATTGTTTCAAATTTGTTTTAGTAATCAGCCTGTTCAGATTTTTTTTTTTAAATCATTAAAGATGTAAAAAAATAAAATATTGGCATTTCAAACTATTTATTTATATTTTTGTCCTTTTTAATAGATCAGATGTCATTTATTTCCAATAAGGATACTAAAATGTATTTGCATATCAGGGGTGGGGATAGGTCATTTATTTACAATTTTAAAGCAGTAGTGCGCACTGCTTTCACTATGACTCGAGTGAGTTTTATTGTATACCATGTGGTCATCCAACCTTGTAAACTGATGAAGGTCTGATGACCAAAACATGGTTTAATAAAGATAATAGGGTTAGAGGATAAGACAGGCCTCATTAACTATTAAAATAATAGTTGATTTGTGACATCTGAAATCAAGAAATGTGTCAAATTGTGTGAATGCCCTCTAGACATCTGTAGGTGACATTGAAATGACTTTTTTATTTAGAACCCTGTAAAGATGTTGGACGTCAATAATGATAATTTAAAAAGTTCAATGTGTACGTCAATAGTGAACGTTAAAAAGACGTTGCAAAAACGTTCATTCTGGCTCCTCAGTGGACGTCTTCTGAACATTCACTTTTTATGTCACTTGGACGTCCACAGTTAACGTTGAAAAGACGTTCGTTCTGGCTCTTAAGTGGACGTCTTTTGAACGTTCACGTTATGTCACTTGGACGTAAACAGTGAACGTCAAAAAGACGTCTAAAAAAGACGTTGCAAAAACTTTCATTCTGGCTCCTCAGTGGACGTCTTCTGAACGTTTACTTTTTATGTCATTTGGACGTCCATAGTTAACGTTGAAAAGACGTCTAAAAAAGACGTTCGTTCTGGCTCTTCAGTGGACGTCTTTTGAACGTTTACGTTTTATGTCACTTGGACGTAAACAGTGAACGTCAAAAAGACGTCTAAAAAAGACGTTGCAAAAACTTTCATTCTGGCTCATCAGTGGACGTCTTCTGAACGTTCACTTTTTATGTCACTTGGACGTCCATAGTTAACGTTCAAAAGACGTCTAGAAAAGACGTTCAAGCTGACTCTTCATTGGACGTCTTTTGAACGTTCACTTTTTGTGTCACATGGACGTCAACATTGAACGTCAAAGAGACGTCTAAAAAAGACGTTGCAAAAACTTTCATTCTGGCTACTCAGTGGACGTCTTCTGAACGTTCGACAAAGACGTTGTAATGACGTCGTTTGGACGTGTCTGTGCTCAGTGGGAAGCCTTGTTCCATTGTGGCGGTGAGCAACAGCAATTATGGCCACGATGATGTTGAGGTGATTTTATGTGAATGATGGTGCAATATCGCAGCATGACTGGTGTGAAAAACGAGAGCCGTTACTCCATTAGTGTAGACATCAGTAACCGGTTCATGACGGAAACACGACAGAATCCAGCCGAGAGGATTAGTGTGTCTGTGTTATTAAAGCTCACATGATTACTCTTCACTCAGACGTAATTAAACAGGGAATCAGTCGCTCACAAAACACTGATGTGGGAATGGAAATGTGCTTAGTTGATCTGGGATGAATTGGACACATTTTTCACATTCACACTGCAGTTAAACACAATTGTGTCTCCTTGTTTGGAGTCCCGAACAATACATGCAGAGTTTAGTTATGTATTTTAGTGGCTGACACAAAACTGCCGAATAGTAGTCGCAGTTAATGTTAATAATTGCCCAATTTCACTGCAATTTGTAGTGAAGATGGGGAAGATGCATATGGTGTATTTCAACAACCTTGATGAATGACCTTAAGCTTAATCTGAGCTCGCAGACGAGTGTAAAGTGAGAGGAGAGTGTAGAGGTCATTATCTGGCTCCAGCGGTCAGAACAGAGCAATCTGATCCCAACGTCAAGAACTCTTCCTGGCATACACACACTTACAGGATGCTGTACTTACACTGCTAATGCAAGTTATGAACATTCAACACGTCTGCTGACTGCTGCAGGTCTGTCTGTCTGTCTGTCTGTCTGTCTGTCTGTCTGTCTGTCTGTCTGTCTGTCTGTCTGTCTGTCGACTGCTGCAGGTCTGTCTGTCTGTCTGTCTGTCTGTCTGTCTGTCTGTCTGTCGACTGCTGCAGGTCTGTCTGTCTGTCTGTCGACTGCTGCAGGTCTGTCTGTCTATCTGTCTGTCTGTCTGTCGACTGCTGCAGGTCTGTCTGTCTGTCTGTCTGTCTGTCGACTGCTGCAGGTCTGTCTGTCTGTCTGTCTGTCTGTCGACTGCTGCAGGTCTGTCTGTCTGTCTGTCTGTCTGTCTGTCGACTGCTGCAGGTCTGTCTGTCTGCCTGTCTGTCGACTGCTGCAGGTCTGTCTGTCTGTCTGTCTGTCTGTCGACTGCTGCAGGTCTGTCTGTCTGCCTGCTGTCTGTCTGTCGACTGCTGCAGGTCTGTCTGTCTGTCTGTCGACTGCTGCAGGTCTGTCTGCCTGTCTGTCTGTCTGTCGACTGCTGCAGGTCTGTCTGTCTGCCTGTCTGTGAGTCTGTCTGTTTGTTTGTCTGTCGACCATCTGTCTGTCTGTCTGTCTGCCTACCTGTCTGTCCGTCTGACTTCTGCAGGTCTGTCTGTCTGTCTGTCTGCCTTCCTGTCTGCCTGTCTATCTGCCCGTCTGTCTGTCTGTCTGCCTGCCTGCCTGTCTGTGAGTCTGTCTGTTTGTTTGTCTGTCGACCATCTGTCTTTCTGTCTGTCTGCCTTCCTGTCTGCCTGTCTATCTTCCCGCCTGTCTGTCTATGAGTCTGCCTGCCTGTCTGTGAGTCTGTTTGTTTGTCTGTCTGTCGACCATCTGTCTGTCTTTCTTTCTTCCTGTCTGTCTGTCTGTCTGTCTGTCCGTCTGACTGCTGCAGGTCTGTCTGTCTGTCTGTCTGCAGGTCTGTCTGTCTGCCCGTCTGTCTTTATGTCTGTCTGTCTGTCTGCAGGTCTGTCTGTCTGTCTGTCTGTCTGCCTGCCTGTCTATCTGTCTGTCTGCCCGTCTGTCTTTATGTCTGTCTGTCCGTCCGTCTGTCTGTCTGACAAGGCTACAAGTGTGTTTTGGTGCTCTCTGTCCACTTTTCAACAGCATTTTTCAAAAATCGCTTCCTGCTCTTTTAATCTTACAAGTTAAGAATTGAACTTTGGCATTCCTGATAATAATAATATTTGCATCCGTGACCGTGCCATATTGTATGTTGTGGAGTTTCAGATTAAAGGAAGCTGGTTCACGCTAACGCGCCGCATGTTGTCAGACGGGATGTTTTGGCAGTGTGTCGGCGTCAGCGGGTCGGTCTCGCTGTGAGGTGCTGGTTTGATGTGCGGTTTTAAAATAAGCCGCTTTACACACAGTGTGAGTCAGGCACACATACGGCCGTGAGCTCAAGCATGTGGCTTTGCCTCCAGCAATCCATCCTCAGGAGATTTACTTTCTGGTTGTAAGTGGAGAAGCTTTCAAATCATTACTTAGCAGGGTTTATTCGTTTCCCCCCTAAATATGTAAACAGTTTTGTTACTTTTGGTGGCATTTTGTCCCAAACCTCAGACCCTGGTAAACACTTTTAGGTGAATGTTGGTTTAATGGTGAATGACTGTCTGTGCTGTGAGTCCAGCTCTTGCTGGTGTTTGGGAGTACACTGAAGTCTTTTATAAAGCGTCTCCTCTGGCTCTTACTGGGCGACACCTTATGTTTTATTGTGATTCTCCTCCAGGTCCATTAGTTTAGGGAGGTGCCGTCCCGGTTTATGACAAATCGCCCTGGCCGTCCATGCATATCCTCCTGAGACCCAGCAAAATATGAAGAGTTTTAGGTTTCCTTTAGTGTTTACTGCATTAGAAACATCAAATATTTATGTTTATATATTAATTGCAATACACTACAGACTAGATTAACAATTTTGGGCACAGTAAGATTTTTTGTTTTTGTAAGATATTAATACTTTTATTCAGCAAGGATGCAATAATAAAAAGTGACTGTAAAGACATTTATATTGTTTCTATTTTAAATAAATGCGGTTATTTTGAAATTTCTATTGATGAAAGTTTTTTTTTTCACTTAAAATATCAATAATAAAAACATTTTAAAATATATTTAAAAAAATATTTTAAATTCTAATAATATTTGACAATATTACTTCTGTCAAAAAACATTAGAAAATAATACCAACCCTAAACTTTTGATTGCTAGAGTATATAAATTAGCAGTGTATTTAATGGCTGTTTAATCCAGAAGAGTGATTTTCAGCATTTTGATAATGAAATCTGTTTACACAAGACATACATGATGCATAAACTTTTATGATTACAGAAGATACGTGTCTAACTTGTATATTATTGTCTTACAGAGGATGAGATTGAACTGTAGATGGCAAGGGTCAAAGCCATGAAGACAGTGAAATCTAGAGCTAAAGTCAAGCTTGATTTTATCAGGTAATAAATCAATTAAACAAAGCCAATTCTAGTATTACACTGGTGTCCTCTGACCCAGTGACTGCAGTGTGTATGACAGTAACAGTGAATGATCTCTTACACATCACATTAATGACACTCCACAGAAATCAATGGAAGTTTTATTGATTGTAAATTAGCAGCAATGACAAAAGAAAGAGAAAGAATCGACTAGGCCGGACACATCGGCGTGTTACTCTCTGCTAATTGAGCTGAAGCGTCTCCTTTCACGTGAACTAACTCAGTCCTACCTCAAGGACATTCATGAGGGATATTAGCAGCGTCCGTCCTCTCCACAAGTCAAAGTGTAATTAGATTGTGTGGAAGTTTGAGTTGTTATACAGATGTTTGTTCTCTGCTCAGCCTTCTGGGTAAATGACTTTAATTAGCTTTGTTCAGCCTCTCTGATATGCTGGATTCGTTAGTTTTATCAGCGTTTCATCACCTGTCTCATTTAGTTGGGTTGAATCACACTAGAGTTCGTTGTCCCACTTGGTGCGGTTCGTTTGGGCCGGTGTGAATGCAGTAATCGCACGCGGGTGCGCACCGAAAGCGGACCAAACAAACGTACAGAGACCTCCTCGGAGAGATGGTCTCGGTATGCTTTCAAACGAACTCTATGGAGCGGTTCGTTTGTGATGAGAACGTGATTGTTGTGATTGTTCCCCACTCGTTAATTCTGACCAATTGAAGTGCAGTTGTGGAAATACGTCCAAGACACATCTGGCCAACGAGTGATGTGGATGTTGTCACGTGACTGCATTTTGGTTCGTTTCATCAACTCATCAACTGATTCGGACCAGAGCAGTCAGTGTGGTGTGGAAAGGAACCAAAACGCCTGAGAAATGCTACAAAGTGTTATTTTTTACCCTTGGTCCGGACCAAATGAAGCGAACTACAGATGTGAAAGCACGTATTTGTTGAGTGATCTAGAAGAAAGATACTGCATTATTATAGTGCTGGTGAAAGCAGCCAAATCTTTGGCCAGCTGATGGAAGTGTGTCTAATCGTAGCTCGAGAGTTTCTGCAAGCGTTTTCTCTTTTCACAGTCACGGGAAATCTAAGTGCCATTTTAGATACAATCCCCCAGAGCGGTGAAAGACTGAGAGATGAATGCTGAACACCAGCTACAGTATGTGCAATTTACACATTGTATATGTGTACAGTATATGCACTCAGAGTGTTAAATATTATATCTAAAAATACATAGCTTGGGTTCGTTTGGATTTTAACGTTTAGTATTATATTATTAGTAATGTGAGAAGGTTACCTGTATATTTTACAGCATTAAGAAAGGTTTTTTTGTGTGTGTGTGGAAAGTACCTTAAATATTTCTAAACAAATCAATATTGAATTGCACTTGTGAAAAGAACCAAATCATAAAATCCATATCAATAACCAAGCCAAATTTCTGTTGCATGGTATGCACATCTAGTTAATAATAGTGTCCCATTAGTTATTATTTTACAACTTTTAAATGGTAACACTTTAGTTTAGGGACCAATTCTCACTATTAACCACTTGCTTATTGGCTTGCATATTACTAGGATATGGACTGTTTATTAAAGTACATATTAATTCCTTATTTTGCATGACCATATTCTACACCCCTTAATCCACCCAATACCTAAACTTAACAACTACCTACTAACTATTAATAAGCATTTATTGAGGCAAAAGTCATAGTTAATAATTAGTTAATAGTGGGAATTGGACCCTAAAATAAAGTGTGATCTTTTAAATGTAGTAATATTAAATGCTGAACACAAACTAATCTTAGACTCAATTGTTAGTACTAGTTAACTACTGGAATCTTATTGTAAAGTGATGCCTTTAATTCTATAATCTGATGCAAGGAAATAATGATTTATATTAAAATAGAAAGACGACAGAATTAAAGACATGTTTGTGTTCCCAGCATGAGACTTGATGCTTGTTCCGGCCTCTTATTTTTGGGATTTGGAAAGGTCAGGGGGAGTTTTAGGTTTTGTGAGTGACCTTTCACTAAATCCAGGCAGTCAGATGTGTGATGTCTTCTCCTAGTGATCTGACAGGGTCTTATCTCAGCCAAGACCATATATTCTGAGTCGGTCCTGAGCTAAAAGTGTGTGACGATCTGCCCCGCGATCTGTTGATCTGCCCCGCCGGCTGTGAGGAAGTGACTCTGTTTCTTAAAGAACGGACGAGATGCTGCTGAATATTCCCTGATGTGCATATGCATGAGAATAAAGACAATTAAACATACTCACATATTCATTTAAATATGATGCTGACACTGTAAACATACTTTTACATAGGTCAGTGTTTCTTACCGTTGCTGAATCTACAGTTTTCATTTGAAACATTTACACTAGTGTTGTTCTGAAAGATTCAGTTAGTAATTCATTACTGATTCAAAACAATATCTCATGAGTATTTCAATCAGTCTACACAAGCTGAGCTGGTCATTTTTATTTTGTATTATTTGTTATTTTGTTCAATTCAGACTGTAAACTCACAACTCTAAAAAAGTTTGGAATAATTTTTTTTTTTAATGCTTTTGACAGAAGTCTCTTATGCTCACCAAGGCTGCATTTATTTGATCAAAAATACAGTGTTTTCTATTTGTAAATATATTCTAATGTAATTTATTCCAAAGCTGAATTTTCAGCATCATTACTCCAGTTATCAGTATCACATGATCCTTCAAAAATAATTTTAATATGCTGTTTAATTGGTGAATTAATTGGTGATAATTGGTGAAAAATACAGTAAAACAGAATATTTCACAAAATTATTTTTGATGAAATAAATGTAGCTTATGTGAGCATAAGAGACGTCTTTCAAAAGCAAATTCATATTTTATAATTGTAAGTTTGAATTGAGTGTAGAGTACAAAAAAAAAAAAAAAAATGCCAAAAAATAAATAAACATATGCTCAACCTGTGTAGCCTGATTCATAAACAAATGATTCATATGAGCAATTATTGTAAGGAATCAATCCAAATTACACACAAGTTATTGTTTTGAATTAGTCTAATGAAACGTTCAGAGATGTTAGTGAACGGACATCGGACTCACTGCAAACCGGTTGTTGTTGCCTATACATTTTTGATGCGATTCTTACAGTTTTTGGGCACCAATGTTATCTTCAAATGTTGTCTAGGAAGTCTTGCAACAGGGCTGGCGTCATCATCGCCTAATGGCTGCGGAAGAAAAAGTCTAACTCAGTTCTGCTCTCTGTCAAAATGTTTTATGAGAGCGCGCTCGCTCTATAGCAGACTTAGACTGAAACTTTCATGAAGCTTCTTAAATACTTTACCTTCCTCTGTGTGGATGTGAGAGAGGAGAGACTCACAGAGAGCTGTGTTCGTCCTTTCCGGCTGAATTCTCGAGCAGACGTCCGCGAGATCTTTACACCCCGCGAGTCTCACCCGCGCCACCGCTGACTGCTTTCTGGCACGTGCGAAAACACAAAGAAATGGAGAAGAGTTCGCTGACCTGCTTCTGCAGAAACCACAAGTAAAGTGGCTTTAGAGAGAAACACTCGAGAGCAGAGCGCATTTCAAATGATCCTTTTATCAGTGGCATGGACTGATTTATTGCACATTTTGAGATTATGATTTATCATCATTGGAAAAGCCCGCTTCACCGATTACCAGGAAGAATTTCTTGTGTCAGATCCAAAGTCTACCGAGAGCTTTGTCAATGGATAATCCACATTTTGCATGAATAAAATAAAGCCTATTTTAGTGGTATTAGGATTTTTAGGAATGTTACAAAAATGGGCATCTTAGAATGTGTGTGTGTGTGTGTGTGTGTGTGTGTGTGTGTGTGTGTGTGTGTGTGTGTGTGTGTGTGGCATTAACATTTGATGTACTAAAATCTCAAAATGAAAACAGAAAATATCAAATTAAAATGTGTGGCCAGATGCATTTGTACAAAAATAGGATTTTTGTAGAAATTCAATCATTGGATGATTGAAATATGATTGTGATTTGTAATTTTTTTCTTCTTCCAGTATTTACATTTAGATTTAATGTATTGCAAATGCAGTTTTTGCCAGTATTTTATATATTATAAATACATTTTGCATATGAATTATGACAAAAATAGGCATTTTTTTTTTGTAACAAATATGATTTAATTTAATTTTGGAATATGGCCCAGACATGTTTTTGTGAGATTCACCCAGTAAAATATAAAATGCACAATGCTCTGCATTTAGGTTTATTTTCTCGCACTTTCTCGGTTCTGTCGCACAGATCTGCCGGCTGCTGGCGCGTCTGTGTGTTTGTGTTCTGACTGTCATCTTGTCATCACAGATGGCGATGCCGGAGAGAGCCGTACGGATTCAGCGTAAGAACACTGTTAATGACTCCTAATGTGTTTGGTCTGAGTCCATACAAGGACTTCCTTTATTTCTCTGGCTTTCCCTTCCCGAACAATTAGCATATTCATGAGTAGTATTTGCAT
>NC_136884.1:3432738-3527738 GCF_949152265.1 Phoxinus phoxinus
CTTTTGGGGGTATTTGAGTTATAGGGCCCTATTTTAACGCTCTGAAACGCAAGTGTCAAAGCGCAAGCAACTTTGTGGGCGGATCCCGGCGCTGTTGCTATTTTCTCGGCGGGATAAATGACTCTTGCGCCCGACGCAAATCTAAAAGGGGTTGGTCTGAAGTCGCTTCATTACTCATAGGTGTGGTTTGGGCGTAACGTGAAATAAACCAATCCGTCCAGCGTCCTCTCACATTCCCTTTAAGAGCCGGCGCGCTTGTTCCATGGCGGATCGCTATTATAACGGCGGATTTGCCAGCGCACGCCAGGAGCGGTTCACAGCCGAGGAGACCGACGTTCTCGTCAGGGCCGTAAAACACAGAGAAGTGACATTGGGGATGATGGGAGAAACCCACACAAATTAGCTTCAGTTAAACAGGCGTATAATTTCGGTAAATGTGTAGCCTAATCTATATTTTTTTATTTTTTTTATCTAGATAGATCTTTTTCACATCTTCACGGACACAACAATGATTTCCCTCGTGTGTTAATATTTTTCCTTGTAATAATGTATGATTTGCAAAACTGAAAACTGCTGCATCTGTTTATATTAGAGAATCAAAGTGGATGCGCGTTAACATTATGGCCAAGCACGCGCCCTTAAAATACCATATCACTAACGCGCAACGCGCCACTGTCTTTAGACTGTTTTTTTCCTGGTCAGTGGCGCAATTGCTTTCTAAAACTGGAAAATAGCACCATGGAAGTTTTGCGCCGGAACACACTCCTCTTTGCGCTGAACCGCCCCCGCGAGCGCAAGTTTATTTCCTAATTTACCGACGTGCGTCTGTGGAGGGAAAAGTCTGCTGTGTGCGGGTGCAAAATATGAATGATACATGCGTCGGTGTTCAAAGTCAATTGCGCTGGGTGCAAGATAGGGCCCATAGTGTCAACTGGCCTGTTTTAAAGGGGTGGTATAATGCCCTTTACACAAGATGGGACACAAGTCTTTGATGTCCCCAGAGTGTGTATGTGACGTTTTAGCTCAAAATACCCCACAGATATTTTTAAAATTGTCACTTTTTGAGGGTGAGTACAACGCCTCGTTTTGTGTCTGTCCCTTTAAATGCAAATGAGCTGCTGCTCCCGGCACAGGGGGCGGAGCTTCAACAGTTTGTGTCCTTTTACCTCACACACACATGCACTGAAAATTTCAAAAACTTTTAGTCTTACTTTTTGTCAGACAATGATGGAGAGACTCAAGAAGAAGTGGCAACAGCAACAGGACATTTCTGAATGGTTAGTTATGAATGTATGTAGCTTATGTGTAGTTATCTTCTAGTCATTGATTAGCATATTCTGTCTTGATAATCTATAAATCGTGTTCAGGGGGCGGGGTTTATGTAAATTTTAGGGTTGGTGATGTCAGACAGTAACCCGGGAGGAATGTCGTGTAGTTTGTTGTAGTCCTTAAAATACGCATTATAATATTACATCAGATTTCATTAACATGTAAACTCGTGAATGATTAATTATTGATCATAATTTGCATTGTGACTACAACACGACTGGGAATGTTTTACAAAATCAATTAGGAAAAAGTTTTTGCATTTAGGATTTGGAAATTAGAAAATAAAATTACACACTTTACCTAGGGATAGTTCACCCTAAAATTAAAATTAAAGTCAATGGCCAAGGTCAGGATTTGTGTTAAATAACACACTACATTTTTAGAGCTCATGCTTCGGATACTCCGGCAACAACAAAACTGGAGAATCTCACACAGCCAAAATGTCAGAAATTGTCAGCGGTTCATGTTTGAACTGGAGTTTGGACACACTAGAAGTTACAACTTTTAGATGCAACTGGACGCTTCTGAATGGTTAGCTGATGAATTCATGTAGTTGTTGTGGAGTTAACTTTATTCAACTTATCAATTAGCATGTTCCGTCTTGATCATCATGATCCTCATCATCGGTCATGTGGGAACTGTATAGGATGTTGGTATTGATTCATCTTTCAGAATCAACTTTAGTGCAAATCCATCTTTGAATCTTTAGTGCCCTTTTCTGTCGAATCGTGCTACTCCCGGAACGCGATTTCTACTGATTTCTATCTCAAAAGCCATAAATGAGGGATAGAGTGTGTGGTATTTTGAGTGTGTGTGTGTGTGTGTGTGTGGTCTCTGGATGACCTGTTTTCCTCCGAGCTGTTTTCCGGGTATGTCCGTCAGGTCCAAGTCATCAGTTTTGCTGACAGCCTCCAAGACTATTTCTGTCCTCACAGATTTATCCCAGTTCCAGCGTTCAGGCACTTTCAGTCTGACTGTGTGTCTGAGGCGTTTTCTGCCTTTATTTGCATTTGTTCACTGTGGTGGTGGCCTGTAAAATGCTGCTTTCGAGGGTCTCAGGAGCTGTGATAATTGGTGTCTAAAAATCTCACAGCAAATATTTACAACCCCCCAGAGGAGGATTTGTTGCTCCGACTTATTCTCAATTATGTTTTAATTATGTATCAGTTTCAGCTCAGTTTCACCTTCATCTCCAAAATTCATAAAATAGACCCAAATGAGTCAATAATTGTCA
The DNA here is from genome assembly GCF_949152265.1 of Phoxinus phoxinus. Lineage (NCBI taxonomy): Eukaryota > Metazoa > Chordata > Actinopteri > Cypriniformes > Leuciscidae > Phoxinus > Phoxinus phoxinus. The sequence continues at coordinate 3,435,302 of NC_136884.1, forward strand.
TCCAGTAAGGGTACAGAGCTATGAAATGAATGTAGATAGCAGATCAGATCATTTGATAAGAGATGTTTTAGTTCATATTAAGATATTAGAGTTTTGATTACAAAGTTGTCTTGGTAAATCTGAGCACTGAGACACAATAACTGAGAAACCACCTAGCAGGAGAATGGCAGCATGCCAAAAAGTTCTCAGAATCCCTAACAACTGCATGTCAAACTGCATAGCAACACCCTGGCAACGCACTAGCAGGAGAATATCAGCATGCCAAAATGTTCTCATAACCCCCAACAACTTCACCGCAACATCCTAGCAACCTCATATCAGTGCCCTAGAGGAGTATGGCAGCATGCCAAAAGGCGTTCAGAATCCTTAACAACTGCACAGCAACACCTTAGCAACCAAATAAATACACCCTAGAGGAGTATGGCAGCATACCAAAAAGCTCTCAGAACCCTAAACAATTGCATAGCAACACCCTAGTAACCACATAAATACACCCTAGCAGGATAAAAGCAGCATGCCAAAAAGTTCTCAGAACCCCTAACAACTGCATGGCAACTGCATAGCAAGCAATTAGCAGGGGAATGGCAGCATACCAAACAGCATAGCAACACCTTAGCAACTACATAGCAACATAATGCCAAAAAAGATAACTTTAGTCCATGTTCATTATTGGTGTCTATAAAAGGGACATTCATATTTGTATTGTTTTCAATGATGTCAAAACAATAGGCACCAAAATTTCATTTTAGGGTCATAAAATCATTATCAGGTAATAAATCTTAAAATAATTTTAAGGTCATTCAGATGCGTAAAACACATTCTGGAGACTGACATTGGTTTAAATTGCATTTGACTATAATGGCCAAGAGATTGAGACCTCCACCGCACGAGTCTCCATTAGATTCAACCGCGTCTTTCGCACGCACGCACACACACACACACACACACACACACACACACACACACACACACACACACACACACACACACACACACACACACACACACACACACACACACACACACACACACACACACACACACACACACACACACACACACACACACACACACACACACACACACACACACACACACACACACAGTGCTATGGCAACCAGGGAAAGCCTGAGAGTGTGTGCGTATGTGTTGACCTTCATGGCTTCAGTTTAGTTATGGGGTTACACTCTTTTCAAAGCGACCAATGGAAAAAAAACTGAACTAGCAGCTTCTCAAGGCTTCAGTATTGTACTTAGTAAAGCAAGTAGCCTGGTTACTATGGAGATACAAAGATAAAAAGGGATGGAACACCTGCCAGTGAAGCTGTTTCCATCTATCACCTCAATATGGAGAACTGATGAAATCATGAAACCTCATCAACTCCAAATAGAGGTACTCCACAACAGATGTTTAAATGTAGATCATTTTTATATTTTACAGATCTCTAGGACTAAACTCGAGACAGTTCTCTTTGCGTATCCTCATATATGTCTGCCGTGGCTAAGTGATAATTGTTTTTGAATTGTTCGTCCGACAGCGATCCGACTCATTGGGTCTGTACTCACTTAAAAATGTTGGGTTAAAAATAACCCAACACATTGACCCAATATGTCTAACCCATCGGTTGGGTTACACAAATAACCCAACGTTTTTTACAGTATACTGTCATCGTCTCCAGACCCAGCAGCCTTTCGGCTCTCCATACAGCACATGTAGCCATGAGAAAATCACTTTTGCAGTCGTGTCTTGAAGGTCAAACTGATCCTGGATCAGCAGTTAAAGGATCACATCATTGAGATAAAGGTCATACGGAGAGATTTGAATGCTGGGACGAGTTTATGAGACTGAACCGTTCTAGCTCATCAGCATTATTATTCTAGCACAATGATTATATTGAACACAAACCTCTTGCTTGCATCTCGATCTCCCTAAAAGTGCTGGATGCTTTATGAATTTTTCCAATCAATTTGTAAGCATTTTTTAATTTTTATTATTAAGCAATATTTTATTTTAAGAGCAAAAAGTGCTTTTTATATGATTAAAGTATAATTCCTTGCATACAAATATTTTGATAGCATTTCTAATTTAACTTTTAGTAGCAAAAGCATATTTTGGGGAAGTTCAATTCTACTATGAAATTCTGTGAATCAGTCCAAAAGTTCTAAGAATCATTTAAAAAAAGATCTAAGTTCTAAGAATCAGTTCTAAAGTTCTAAGTTCTGTGATCAGTTTAGTCTATTCAATAATTTAAAAACGAAACGATTCCTGTGTTCGTTTTCACCATTTGTTAAAAAACATCCACGAATGCCATAATAAAGTTGTTTTAGCAATTTTAGTAGCAGTTAATTTTTAATTAATTTTGCCATTAATTGTAATAATCCGATTTCTGTATGCACCAGGAGTCTGACAACAGCCGGTATGATCATGATCTCACCATCATCGTGTCTATAAAATCACATACATGTATGATATATTATAGCATATAAATGAATATGATTAAATAGTGTATCTTGTTTTCATTTATTTGCATGTGATTGGAAACAAGAAAAACTATTTTTATTTAAACCATACAGCACATAAATATCAACAACATATATATATATATATATAATATTGTTAAAAGGCTTAAATATATTGAATACTGAGTCCAGCTCTACTTCTTCCTCCATCTGCTAGTGTTCATTGTGAGCACCGCATTAACCCTGCGGTCAGTTTTCAGTGCGCACGTTGCATATTTGTGCCGTTCTGTATCCAGTGTGTGTCTGGAATGGGAAATGAGTGGTGTTTTGATAAAAGCACAGGTGTAGAGGTCTATGCGAGGTGATTGTAAATATTTATTCCAGAGGCTAAAGGTCAGTGTGCTACAGCTGAATAATGCCTCTCCGAGCTGGAAACAACACCGACTGAATCTCCAGCAACAAATCCTCATTATTATGCAAAGTTTGTCGACTTCCACCTGAAAATCTATTTATGGTGCTGTGTTTATGCCTTATGGATTAATCATGAGCGAGAGGCTTAAAAAAATTGACCCTGGATCACAAAACCAGTCACAAGTCGCACGGGGATATTTGTGGCAATAGCCAACAATACATTGTATGGGTCAAAATTATCCATTTTTCTTTTATGCTAAAAATCATTAGGATATTAAGTAAAGATCATGATCCATGAAGATATTTTGTGAATTTCCTATCGTAAATATAAAACATGTATTTTTGTGAGTGAATGCAGCACAATCGTCAACATAAATGCACAACTTTAAAGGAGATTTTCTCAATGTTTTGATTTTTTTGCACCCATTTTCTAATAGTTGTATCTCGGCCAAATATTGTCCTATCCTAACAAACCATACATCAATGGAAAGATTATTTATTCAGCTTTCAGTTTATGTATAAATGTATAACTGGTTTTGTGGTCACATATAAGGAATATAAGGCGGGATATCAAAGCTGGGTGGGGTTAGTTTAGTTATTCGCTGCCGTCCAGAACCTCTGGAAATATGGACAAAATGAGTTGTTTATGAGTCAATGCTGAGATCTCCCTGTCAGCAGTAATATATTCATATTCACTCAGAGTTACTGACTTTAAATGAGTTCAGTACAGTGCCATCTGAGAGTTTGGTGATTGGTAAACAAATGTATGTGTTTTGAATTAATAATAGAGTTTGCAGCCACAGGAACGACTTGACCTTGAGCAGGACAGTACAGTATGCATGATGCACAAAAGATAATATGAGTTTATTCTTTTACTTTGGTGGTGATGGACACGTTTTATATACCATGGCATTTTCATGAACTCTAAGGTATTAGAAAACCATGTAAAAAAAAACATGTTTTATTCATGCTATATGTTCAGAAGGCTTTTTTTAAGGATGAATGTCAATAGAACAATTATATTTAAATGAACAATAATAGCCATTATAAAAGTATAAGTTTAAGAAATAAACACAAGCAAACAATTCAGTCAAACGTACAAAAAAAAGCAGCACTCTAGTTCATACAGGATTTAAGTTATGAAACTTAACTTTGCCCTTAGCCAAATCCATTTGCTCTGGAAAGTAATCGATTACTTAAATTTACCCAAAACAAATTATATCTCATATTTAACCACTATAAAGACCTGAAGGACTGGGTGAGATGAAGATGTTCTCGGCGGGTACATGAACGCTGATGGCCTGGAGTGCGTGTCTCCAAAAACATCTTTACATTTTCAAATAAGCGCTATGTTTATATATAAATTACATATTTGAGGTCTAAACAACTACATTCTTGCCTAAAAAATGCTTAAAACTACATGACACAACACTGAAGTTGTAGTGGGTTTGCTCCTCCACCATTAACACTTGCTGCCAGTATAGATCCGGCAGAAACAAGTGGAGTGACAAGTTGTGAAACGTTTTCCATTAGTTGAATATGGAGAAACCTGGAGAAGGCTCTCAGCCAATCAGATTCCAGTGTGTGTGTGTGTGTGTGTGTGTGTGTGTGTGTTGTGTATAGTGTATATACTGTGTATTTTGCTTTTGGATTTCCATATATTTACAAAGTCTATACATCCAGACATTACATCACTTCTATACATTATTATAAAGTATGTTTTATGGTTGCAAAGTGAAGTTTAAACTGAACTATATTTTTAGGGCACTCACTCAGATGTATGTGTGAAAACGCATACATATGCCCCATGTCACATTAAAAACTCAATGAATGCAGTTTCCCGCTGCTATAAAAACAAAGGCCGATTATGGCGGTCGGTTGCCATAGTGACACAGTCAGTCAAAACTAAAAAAAGCTCCATGTGTGTTACTTTACATAATTTGTCACTTCGGATTTTCCACTTCTCGCTCTGAGACCGAGTGCTCTGCATTATTGAAGACTTTTTAAGACTTGTTTAATGTTGAATACCTCAGTGGCAGGCGGGATGCGTTCCTCCAGCTGCTGATACGGGAAGTGCGCGGGCATGCTAATGCTGTCGAGACTGAAGCGCGCGCGCGCGCGCGCGAGTATGTACACAAGCGCTGGAGGAATCTACAGGGTGGCGTTTCCTCAAATATTTGCTAATGAAATCTCTCTGTGAGACTGGAGTCTCTGCACGACACGCTGGCGATGATTAGATAATCATGAGCTTGTCTACCGGTGCCGTGCTTTTGATTTACCACAAACAAAATACAAGATGTTTACTGTAAATAGCTAAGCCTACATAATGAAAGCCTAGCAAACAAGCATGCAACTCAATGAAAAGAAAATGGATACAAATATGCAACTCTTTTTAACAATATACAATATAGAAATGCAAAATATGTTAAACAACTTGAATGACATGTGGTCAATATTGTAGCATTGAAATGTTTAGGATTACATTTAGTTTTTGAAAGACGGCTCTTCTGCTCACAGAGGCTGCATTTGTTTGATTAGAAATTATAGTAAAAACGGAAATATTGTTAAATATTATTACAATTAAAAATAACTGTTTTCTATGTTAATAGATTTTAAAATGTAATTTATTCCAGTGAGCAAAGCTGAATGTTCAGCATCATTACTACAGTCTTCAGTGTCACACGATCCTTCAGAAATCATTCTAAATTCAATTGATTTTATTTAACTTTTTAGGGCTGTTAAAGTTGATGCGTTACTAACATAATAAACAAAAACATTTACCTAATTTAAATAAATCAAATCTGCATGTTAGAATGATGAGGGATCTGAAGGATCATGTGACACTGAAGACTGGAGTAATGATGCTGAAAATGCAGCTTTGATCACAGGAATAAATTGCATTTCATAATATAGGCTATTTAAATAGAAAACACTTCTTTTATATTGTAATAATATATAAATATATATATAAAAAATTTATTTTTGATCAAATAAATGCAGCCTTGGTAAGCAGAAGAGACTTCTTTCCAAAACATAAAAAAAAATACAAAATCGTAATTATTCTAAACTTTTGACCATTTATGTAGGCTATGCATTATATAAACTATATACTATTATTTGTTCCAACGGCTCTGCCTGTCAGTGAAGCGCACGTGTGCAGCGTGTTTCGCTCGACTACATTAGAGAGAATGAATCTGTTATTTCAGCTCACAAGCGTTTCACTAATGAACCAATTAATGTTTAACACACAAACCGTGCAGATTACGGGCAATTTATTTGAAAAATTAAAGCACAAACACAAAGACACACACACACACACACACACACACATAGGACAGCAAGAAAGAGGGGAAATAAAGAGAGGGATCTAATACTCAGTCATAATTGTTGTGAGCCTGGATTGTGCTCGAACCACGTAAACCCGAGATAATCGCGTTGTCTCTCGTCTCGCTCCTCGTCCTCTTTTCTGCCACAGCTTTAAGCTCTCCAGCGTGATGAAGGTATTAAAGGAGAGTTTGAGTCAAAAGTTCAGTCGCTGAGGAGCGCGAACAAACCCAACGGTGTAGGTCCGTCTCAAATGTGTTTCCAGTGACATTTCCAAGGGTGTCTGATTTTATACATCACTTTGTTCGGACACTTTTTGTTTTACATTGCACATTTTTTATTTTAGCAGATGCTTTTATCAAAAGCGACTTGCATTCATGTTGTGTGTTTTCTCAGCTCATGCATTCCCTGGGACTCGAACCCGTGACTTTGGTGTTGCGAGCATCCAAGTTGAGAACAATAGATCTTTAATGTGATGATATTTGAGCGATCAAATCTCAGTTTTGGACTACATTTACAGTTTGCACCCACATCAGCTGAAACGAGTGCTAATCCAGGTGTAAACGTGATCATGTAGAAATCACACTCATTCTCACAGAACGACAGCAAAGAGACGTGATGCATGATCGACTGTGAAATCCAACACGCTGCTTTAGGGCTCCGCTTCCTCCAGAAGTGCTTTTAAACATGTTCAAGGTATCGCATCACACAGGCCTCCATCTGTTGCCATAGCAACCATACATCTCCCTCAATGATGCCTCAGATCATCTCTTCTCTTATACGGTGGCGTTGCATTGGCTGTTTAAACACACATGTGCTAAACCCCCCAAACATGCTTTAAAGAAACATATTTATCAGAAAGACAAAAAAGTGTCCAGGATGCTCAGGGAGCTCAACCAGATGTATGAAGGTTCTCTTTGGGGTCGGGAATTCAAATAAAAAAAGAGAAAACACAAGGCACTCTTCTTCAAAATGATTTAAAAAGCCTTTATTTTATACTGGCTATATCATAATAGAAATTTTAAAAGACATTGGGGAAAAGCAACCCACTCGTAAAAAACATGTTTTTTTTTTTTTTTTACAAACATATTTATCATTTCTTTTCTCTTTTAATTATGCAGCTTTTCTCTAGTGGAGTTTGGAGTATGCAAAGCCGCCCGGAGACTTACAGCGCCCTCAGCCAGCTCAGAAGAACAAAGCCACTTCACAGATTTTAATGTGGGATAAAACCTCATCGCACAGAGCCGAGGCTGGACGCGTGATGTCAGAAATGAGTATTCTCTCTGGCGGGGATCCATCACGCGTCTGCTCGCGTTTGATAAGCGACGGAGGAAAACCCCCTCGCTCCCCCGGCAGGGCTAAAAATAGCAGCTATTAAAAGAACGGGGAGGAAAGAGAGAAAGCGAGCGAGTCAGGCTTCCACCCATCGGTCAAGCGTTTACAGCCATTAAAGCGGCAAATCAAGTTCAGGCTAGCGCGATTAAAGATGACCTATGCCTTGATTTTGTTTGTGGGCTCTATTAAAATAGGGTTTCATGCTTGAATGTTCAAAAAACATATTTTGACACTGCATTTAACTCCACTTTTAGACTTACACTTGCAAACTTCCCTAAGCACTTTTCCTCCTGGTCATCCTGTTAAGTGAACGAGGGACCGACGTTTATTTGGACAGACCCTCGACCCCTTGATTTTGACAGAGGGAGTGATAATGAACATGTACATGTACACTTCAGGCAGATCCAGACCACAATGCAACATGATTGTGATGTCACAGCAGATCGCGCATACTTTACCCCCATCCCACACAACTCTAGTGCATGAAATTTTAAAAAAGAGATCAAGTTATAATGGAAGTCGTGTAAAAAATGGGATATGGTGCTGAATGACTACACCAGAAGCGATCTCACAGACTGTGCCCGATCCCGAATTCACTTCTCTTTGTGCCTAAATGGTCAAATACAGACAGCTGTCAAGAATATATTTCTATGAGTGAGAGAGAGTGAGTGTGTGTGTGTGTGTGTGAGAGAGAGAGAGAGAGTGTGAGTTGTCAAAACGCCCATCGTGAAGTATCTCATGTAAACACAGTCGGTTATGGCCGTGTTTTTTCACCATGAGAAATCTGGTCACCTTACCTAAATATGATCATCATTTGGTACCTTTCACACCATTAGTTGTTCACACACTTGTTCTTGGGTCATTTGGAGTTAGACTTGTTCAGTTAACCGGAGGCTCGCTCTGAACGGATCATTGAATCAGTGAGTTGTTGACTCCCGAACAGTCCAATACGCAAATGAATCATTCGGTGCTATTTGCAAACTGAAGTAAAAAATACTTTGTAATGGTATTTACCACTACAACTGTAAATAAAGCGGTAGATAATGTTGTTTGTACAAACAAAGCACTCCCGTCTCTTCACAACATTGAGGTTAAACCACTGGAGTCGCATGGATTACTTTAATGATGTCTTTATAGCTTTCAAAGCTTAAAAATGGTAGTTGCGTAGCTGTCAATGGGACAGGGACAGAAAGCTCTCAGATTTCATAAAAAAGATCTTCATTTGTGTTTCGAAGATGAATGAAAGTCTTACGGGTTTGGAACGACATGAGGATGAGTAATCAATCACAGAAATTTACACTTTTGGGTGAACCATCCCTTTAAATGAACGTTTATGCCCTTGTGGATGAACTTTTTCAATATCTTGCAGTGCATTCTGGGATTGTAAACCCTACATTAGATGAATGTATCTTAAAAGACAGCATGTGTTCCTGCCTACCTTAGTGTTCGTGTCGATTGTGCACCTCTGAGGCCTTAAAATGCTATGACTGTAGGCAGCTCTGTATGAACAGAGCAAATAAAGTTGAACAATATCATTCTGACACGGTTTACACACCAAAAACAGGCGATGCCGCTGAAATGTGTCAGATGTGGGTGTACACACACCGTGATTGAGCGAGTTTAACCTTCATGAAGGTCTGTTCTCTCCGGGCTGGCTGGCCGTCTGGACGCGGGTCTCATTCGTCTCTGTTGAGGAACACTATTTGTATGCAAATGAACTGGGCTCGCAGGCTGAATCGGGCTCATAATGGGCTTCCATCGATCATCACAGGAGCAAACTTTACAGCGCGAGTATATGATCAGTCTATCAAACATGCCTCCTGTTACCGGCTGACTTTGTGAGGAGAGGAAGAGCGTTTTATCAAAGCAAATGTCCTTGGGCTGCCGGGCGGCTGATAACACACTTCTGTGTGAGAAACACAAAGATTATCGGTCATTCGCCTCACGTAAAGCTTCATTAAAACAACACTGTGAGCATCATGAATCTCGGCAGACCGCGAGTGTGTGTTGCAGTGATTTTACCAGGTTTAAGAAGTGTTGTGCTGGTACATATTAAAAGATGTTTTGATAGCCAAAACATTGCTTTGTAGTTGCTGAAGTGTGTGAATTTACTGAATCGCTTTTGCTCATTTTATCCAATTGATTGCTTTGAATAAGTTGCTTGCTGCTATTTATGATTATATGTATTTAAATCACTAACATTATGAGCAAGATTAACTGTGAAGTTTGACTTATGGCGCTTTTCCACTGCACAGTACCAGCTCGCCTTGGCTCGCCTCACCTCGACTCGACTCGCCTCTGTTTGGTTTTCCACTGTGTAAAAGTTGTACCGGTACCTGCTTCCAGGTACTTTTTTTCGTATCACCTCCGGCGAGGTTCTAAGCGAGCCGAGGCGAGCTGAGGCGATACTAAAACGTGACGTGACACACGGGAGACTGCTGATTGGTCAGCGAGAATCGTCACTATTCACTGCGCCATCATTGCACGCGCCAGACGGAGTATCCTGAATAACCCCGGCATTTTTAAATAGTTTTGCCAGAGATTGCGTGATATACCCATTACTAATATTATGTAAAACAGCATACACTCGATTTCCTCCATTGTCCTGTGTGTGTGGGTAGCGGGTGTGTGTCGCGTCGCTATGACGACCACCAGGTACTATTGTGGAAGTACTATGCAATGGAAAACGGAGCGAAACGCGAGCCGAGCCGAGACGAGCTGAGACGAGCTGGTACTGGTAATGGAAAAGCGCCATTAGAAAGCAGTCACAACAGACTGGGACATCTGACCAATCAGAGCAGAGTAGACCAATTACATCAGACTGGGTCGTCTGACCAATCAGAGCAGAGTAGACCAATCACAACTGACTGGGCCATCTGACCAATCAGAGCAGAGTAGACCAATTACATCAGACTGGGTCGTCTGACCAATCAGAGCAGAGTAGACCAATCACAACTGACTGGGCCATCTGACCAATCAGAGCAGAGTAGACCAATCACAACAGACTGGGCCATCTGACCAATCAGAGCAGAGTATACCAATCACAACAGACTGGGTTGTCTGACCAATCAGAGCAGAGTAGACCCAATCAGAGCAGAGTAGACCAATCACAACAGACTGGGACATCTGACCAATCAGAGCAGAGTAAACCAATCACAACAGACTGAGTCATCTGACCAATCAGAGCAGAGTAGACCAATCACAACAGACTGGGCCGTTTTTGGACAGACTGGACATAATTTGGGTGAACTTTCCCTTTAATATAGAACTAATTTGAAATGTTTTTAACAGATATGATGTCACACAAGTCTTAATGATCGTATTCACTTCTGGTGGGTTTGTAAATATTTGTAGATGTTCTGAAGCACATGTGAGTAATGCGTTCTCATGCAAAGGCAGATGATGCTAGAACGCGTTACAGGCCAAAGTTTGATGCTTCGGGTCAAACTCCAACCGTGAGCAATGAAACAATCACAAGTAATAATCAGATTTTTGCGAGAACATCGAGTCTGTCGTCACGGACGGGGCTTTGCGTGTGTGTTCTGGCGTGTTGCTTGACGTGCGCGGCCGGCGTCACTCGTGCGCATCAGTCCTCTCGACTCAGAGCCGTTTGATCCTGAGGACGTAAGGAGAGGCATGTTGTATCTAAGCAACAGGATGGTTGCCAGGTGACAGACACGAGGTCCTGAGAGCAGGAAGGGTGTGTTTGGTGTTTCTTAGGAGGCGAGAGACAAATCGAACTGCCAGTCAAACCGCTGACAGAGATTCGTTTGTGAGCAATGTGAATCTGAACTCGGCTCTGAGATCAGATGCAACATGTTAATGGCACACGGGTCGGCCTCATCTTCTCAAGATCGTTCTTCTGACAGAACCAGAGAAGATGCAGCAAACCTCATCAGAGCCGAGCATCGATCGCCCAGCGTGAGGAACGGATAATGAGCTCTGCTTACAGCCTCCCATGATGCTCTGCTCTGATCTGACCTGACACACACACTAGATCACATGTGCCATTGAGTTAGACATCATTACTGTTGGTAATGCTACAAAAGTTTCTGTTGCAACAAGCAGATTTTCAATTAAAGGCTTGGACTGTGTTGCATTTAAAGTGCCTCTGCTATACTTTTTGCGATTATTACTATATTATATTTCACGCAGTGTGTAATATATCTGGTCAATATAATGTAAAAGGTCTTCAAAGTTTGATTCTTGTTGCTGACATGTTGAGATTAGACTCACACTGGAATTGATACGGTAAAACTGATGCCATTATTACTGTTTGTATCACCGTGTATGAAGTAGAGCATTTTGTGTCAATCGGAGCAGAGTAGACCAATCACAACAGACTGGGTCATCTGACCAATCAGAGCAGAGTAGACCAATCACAACAGACTGGGTCGTCTGACCAATCAGAGCAGAGTAGACCAATCACAACAGACTGGGTCATCTGACCAATCAGAGCAGAGTAGACCAATCACAACAGACTGGGTCATCTGACCAATCACAACAGACTGGGTCGTCTGACCAATCAGAGCAGAGTAGACCAATTACATCAGACTGGGTCGTCTGACCAATCAGAGCAGAGTAGACCAATCACAACAGACTGGGTCGTCTGACCAATCAGAGCAGAGTAGACCAATCACAACAGACTGGGTCATCTGACCAATCAGAGCCGAGTAGACCAATCACAACTGACTGGGCCATCTGACCAATCAGAGCAGAGTAGACCAATCACAACTGACTGGGTCATCTGACCAATCAGAGCCGAGTAGACCAATCACAACAGACTGGGTCATCTGACCAATCAGAGCCGAGTAGACCAATCACAACAGACTGGGTCATCTGACCAATCAGAGCCGAGTAGACCAATCACAACTGACTGGGCCATCTGACCAATCAGAGCAGAGTAGACCAATCACAACAGACTGAGTCGTCTGACCAATCAGAGCAGAGTAGACCAATCACAACTGACTGGGTCATCTGACCAATCAGAGCAGAGTAGACCAATCACAATAGACTGGGCCATCTGACCAATCAGAGCAGAGTAGACCAATCACAACAGACTGGGTCATCTGACCAATCAGAGCAGAGTAGACTAATCAAAACAGACTGGGTCATCTGACCAATCAGAGCAGAGTAGACCAATCACAACTGACTGGGTCATCTGACCAATCAGAGCAGAGTAGACCAATCACAACAGACTGGGTCATCTGACCAATCAGAGCAGAGTAGACCAATCACAACAGACTGGGTCATCTGACCAATCAGAGCAGAGTAGACCAATCACAACAGACTGGGTCATCTGACCAATCAGAGCAGAGTAGACCAATCACAACAGACTGGACCATCTGACCAATCAGAGCAGAGTAGACCAATCACAACAGACTGGGTCATCTGACCAATCAGAGCAGAGTAGACCAATCACAACAGACTGGGTCATCTGACCAATCAGAGCCGAGTAGACCAATCACAACAGACTGGGTCATCTGACCAATCAGAGCAGAGTAGACCAAAATTGCATGTTGTAAGACACTCCAAAGCAAAATGATAGGAACCTTTAAAATGGCATGATATGGGCACTTTAATAGTAATGGTAATGTGTGTTTGGTAACACTTTACAATAACATTTCATTTCTTAACATTAGTTAACTAGAACTGACAATGACCAATAATTCTACAGCATTTATTAATCTTAATTCATGTTCATTTCACTACATATTAAGATCAAAAGTAGTTTGTTAACATAAATTAATGCACTTTGAAATAACATGATCAAATATAAATGTTAATGCTGTAACTAAGAATATATTTTTCATGGTTAGTTTGTTAGATAATGCATTAACTATTAACAAATGAGACCTTATTGCAAAGTGTTAACGATTATTTTAATAATTAGGGCTTCACATGTGAAAACAATTTTTAATAGATATCACCATACCTACCGGTTGTTTAATCACATTAAGACAATTGTTTTGCATTACAAGTTTTCTGAAATGTTATGTTTCAATTTGTAAATAAGGCATCTAATTAATCATGCAGTAATTTGCATATAATTTCCAGAACACGTTTAACCAAGTTTCAAATTTTTGTAAAATTTTGTTGACAGATTTTTTAGATATCTCTTTTTATTACGCCATTAAGAAAATACTGGAAAAAAATCACAATGTTTGGAATAAAATGCTAAATCAGGCAAATTATATATATATATATATAGATTTTTATATATTTAAAGCCTTTGTAAAATCCTTCAGAATGTAGATTGGAATAAAACTGTAAACTTTAGTGTATGTAAACATTTTCGGACTCAAACTTACCGCTTTAAAAATATGTGTGTTTAACTACAACCTACAGATGCAAATACATCAAGTGTAATAAAATAAACACTTAAATATGTATTTGGGATGTTTTCTTCACTAAGAAAATCACAATAAACCAAAATCTCCAGTGCTTGATAACACTTATAATCTTACTTTTAGTTATTATTATTAATAATCATATATATATATTCATAAATAATACATTATTGTAAAACAGACACAATGATAAACTTGAGCAAGTGTTTTACAGGTGAAACCCGAAAATTTGAATGGTGCAAAAGTTCATTTATTTCAGTAATTCAACTTAAAAGGTGAAACTAATATTTTATATAGACTCATTACATGCAAAGTGAGATTTTTCAAGCCTTTATTTCTTATAATTTTGATGATTATGGCTTACAGCTTATGAAAACCTTTATATTCTAATTTTGAATTTGGGGTTTTCATAAGCTATAAGCCATAATCATCAAAATTCTAACAAATAAAGGCTTGAAATATCTCACTTTGCATGTAATGAGTCTATATAATATATTAGTTTCACCTTTTAAGTTGAATTACTGAAATAAATGAACTTTTGCACCATATTCTATCACCATGTATAACTGTGTTATAGTGCCATCTGGCGGTCAGTGCTGGAACTGTCCACAGCTTCTGCCAGAACTCTTAATCACGAGGTTATTGGCTTTTGCTTGCTGTTTTTGTCATTTTGGCTCAGTCTACACAAGACGATTGTCCCCAATACCTCATTTATTAGACTCCAGTACAGATCTCCTATGATCAAACTGGTTTCATGAGCTGTGTGTAATTGGGTTTCTGCTGACATGGAATGAAATATGCTTGTCACACTGCAAGAACAAAAAAAGCATGGTATTACATTAGCTTGGAAATTCAATGCATCTGTAACAAAATGTGCAAATATAAACTCCATCCAAGAAAAAAAAGAGATGGCGTCTTCATATTGATGTTTTCATAAATAGAAATCAGACAATTCTGTTGCCAAAAAGCATTCAATTGGAAGTTGTTCCGATGCACATCTTCTTGATTTTCAGTTTTTGAGATTAAACCGATTGAGACACTCAGAGTTTCATTTTGTTTTTTTTAATGATTTTTTTGCCATGCTACAAAAATAGAGTTGGCACTGATGGCAAAGTAATAGTTGTCATTTTAAAGTAACTAAGTTAAGTAATAAAAAAAAAAAACTAAACTGATATCAATATCCAATATATCAAATGCAAATATCAAAACTAGTTTCAGTACAACGTCCGTAATTGTGAAATACTCGCATAGGAATGTAACCTCTCTCACACACACGCACGCACACACACACACACAATGCATCATTCCTGAAAGATCCCGACAATCATTCAGTTCCTCAGATTTGGCAAATGATCTTGATTTATACAGTTATTTCATTAGCACTCATTTGTTGCTAAAACTACTGAAGTCATTTTTTCTTTTCTTTTTTTTTTTTTTACATGTGAACGTTCCTATATTTGCACACTCTCTCAAAAAGGTAGAAAATAACATGATAATAATGCAATAAACTTTACAATAGAAGCTTTACATAAGCTGGATGTCTAGAGCAGTCCGTAAACAGATTTGTCTTTTGTCTGGAAACCCTTAAGAACATTCGAGTGCGTTCAGACGAGCGATACAATCACATGTGCAGCACCGCACAATCCTCCAGGTCCTTCTGAAGCAGCGAGACCCACCGAAGTGTGTTTACGAGCGACAACACTCAACAAATCAGGCCTATAGTCATCAATACATTCAAGTGTTTGATATAGGGATGCACTGATTCATTTCTCTGATTGCTGTTTTTATGTTATGAATCTAGTTTTTTGTGTGATATAAAAAATTATCTTAATATTTTGCTATTTTGTGTAAAATTTTATATTGTAATGTGTGTAACGCCATAGGCTGTATATACTTCCAATATTGAGAAAAAAAAAAAAAAAAAAAAAAAAAAAAAAAAAAAAGTGTAACCTGTCAGGAAAAATATTTAAATGATTATTTCTTTATTTAAGAAACCTGTTTAAGTTCAAGGGAAAATAAGCCCTGATTTTATCGGTTTCCAGTTTTGGCCAATTATTGAAATAAAAAATAACTGTGACCTGTCATAGGAGAATATTAAAATTATTATTATTAAAACATTTTTAAAGAAAAAAATAAGCCCTAATTTGATCTGCTTATAATATTGGCCAATTATTGGAAAAAATACATATATTTGTAACCTGTCAGGAAAATATTTAATAAATTATTTTTAAGTTGGGATACAAATAAGCCATGATTCACTCTAAAAAGATGCTGGGTTGTTTTAACCCAATTTTGGGTCAAATTATGGACAAACCCAGCCATTGAGTTAAATTTTTATAATGCATTTTTAATCCAACGTTTGGGTTTGTCCATATTTGACCCAAAATTGGGTTAAAACAACCCAGCAATTTTTAGAGTGTTTTATCGGATTCTTATATCGGACAATAATTGAAAGAATAATAATAAATAAAAAACCTGCCATGGGTAAATATTTAAATTATTATTATTTTAAGAAACATTTTTAAAAGTTTTTTAAGCCCAAAATATGCCCTGATTTTATTTTAACATGTTTTAAGTTGAGGGATAAAAATAAGTCAAGATTTGATCTGCTTCCAATATTGTCCAATAATAATTAAAATAAGGTAAAATTGTCCATTACCAACATAATCACTAATATAATTAAATGTGAATATTCTACACCTGAAAAGCCTTTTAAAGCACCTGTAGCCCTAAACACTTCAAATATCAGGGTTTCTTAGCGACTGAGAGCCAGGAGAAAGAAAAGAGGTCTATCCGGCGGGCAGTGAAGCGTGTCTTTGGTCGACAGACGTGAACACACACACACACACACACACACACACACACTTGCGCTCTCATTTGGGATCACGCTAGCAGAAGGGCTGTGGAGTGAGAGCGAGTGTTTAAAGTGACTGCAGTGAACCATGTGATTCTAGAATACCGTAGCGAGCATCTTTTATTGCTCTCAAGTGCAAAATGAGTGACTTACATCAATAAAGTAACCACATAACAGACGTATATCTCGAACACTTGGAGAGAAAAACATCACAGCATTGATGAATGAGGTCTAGTGTTTCCTCACCTGTACCTGTTTCAGACCTGCGTTCATATACTTAATCTGAGTGAATCTCACGAAACCTGTCACCTAGATCACATTTCATCCTGAATCTAAAGAAATACAAGCTCATATTTGCATAACGAAAATTTACCTTTTAACATTTTTTAAGCACATTATCATCCATAAATTCATACCCGGGTTTGTGACGAGGAGGAGGGGGAGATCAACTCTAATAATACTTATTAATACTCTTTCAATTATTCTAAAAAAATATCATAATTGGAATCAGCAGTTACATTTTTAAACAACTTCATAACAATCCTAAATCATAAAATGACTGAAAATTTTGGATTTAAACAACTTTAAAGTTCAATTAATACAGTTTTTGGCAAAAACAAAAAGTTTTATAAAATGATCATTTTATTAGAAAAGAGTAATAATATTCTCAAAATCTTCTATTTGAATACATTTTAAAATGTAATTTATTCCTGTGATGCAAACCTGAATTGTCAGCATCATTACTCAGTGTCACATGATCATTCAGAAATCATTTTAATAATCTGGTGCTTAATTATTACCATTTATCAGTGTTGAAAACAGTTTTTGCTGCTTAATATTTTTGTGTGGAATGTTTCTTGAGCAGCAAATCATCATATTAGAATGATTTCTGAAGGGTCATGTGACACTGAGGACTGGAGCAATGATGCAAAAAAAAAAAAAAAAATCAGTAATAAATTACAATTTTAAATATATTCACATAGAAAAGTTATTTTAAATTGTAAAAAAAAAAAAAAAGTCAAAATTTTTTCTGTATCTTTGATCAAATTAATGCAGCCTTGAGAACAACATTAGTGTATTTATGTGTATGTGATTAAATGTGATGATTTCAATTTTTTAGGATTAGCTTCTTTTTTATTGCCATACACCAGTTAAAATTGATATGCTGTATAAAAATACAAACTGAACCGACGGGTTTGCTGGTATGAGAATATGATAAATGTGGACTATAATTATTGATTTATTTAGATATCACAGTGAAATGTGACCTGACAGGTTTTGGTGAGATAAACTCCTGCATTCTGTGACGAGTAAACCGACTGGTTTGCTGGATCAGTGCTGGTCGGGTCACATGGGCAGGTCGGTGCTGTTGTGTCGAGTTTTCCTGGATGTGCCGTCATCCCGCGGCTGTGCTTTCTGCAGGCTGGACATGGCAGCCGTGCGCTCGATGTCGATGACGGCGTACAGCTCAGTCCGGCGCGTGGGCGTGGGTGGTAAGGGGGTGGTGGGTGTTTTTGGGGTGTGAGGTCCACTGGAGTCCGACACTTTGTCCATTTCCACCTCAATGTAGTTGAGCTGCCGGAGCGGGTCGCCCGCCCCGAGCCTTCGGAGGTCAAAGCTGAATACGGTGGGCTGAGTGCTGGAGCAGTGGAGTTTGTGTGCGCTGAGCGGCACCGTGACGTTCTCCGTGTTGACGTAGTTGTGCTGGGGATCGAGGGAATGGAAGCCGTTCAGAGAGGGCGACTTGAGATCGTCCTCGTCGTCCGCCTCGCTGTTGGGTTTGCGCGTCTCCCACACGGGCGGCAGCGCCGGCAGGTTCTCGTAGTTGAGCAGCGCAGTCCGCCGTTGAGCTGAGTTGTTGGCGTTGTGGGCGTCGGGAAGAGGCACAGGAGGTCTGTTTCGTCTCGCCCCGGACCCGACGGGTGCGACCACGCCGTTTTGCTGCTCGTGGGGCGTCTCTTTGCGCTCATCGCTATCGTAACCGGTGTCACAGTCCGTCGCAAGGCCTGTGCAGCCATTCACTGTCTTTGCAGGAGAAGTGGCGTTATCTGTGCTAGAGCCGGCCACTCCTGCGTCCTGCTCGCTGAGATCTTGCGGGCTCTCCTTGAGCAGCATCTGTCTCTGGACAGGCGTAGGGCCTAAAATAAACTTTACACCCTCTGAGTCCAAAACCACGTGCGGCTCAGTCTCATTGGCCGACGTTGGGAGTGCGCTCTCGGGATTGGACGTCCGGAGCTCCAGAGGGGCGTGGCCACCGCTACGACAGCGCCGTTCCTCTTGTAGACCCGTCGTGTTGACGTAAGTGTGCACCTGCATAGAGAGTACATTCATCAGGAGAAAATATGAATTAAAAGTTTTACATTTTCTTATAAAAATGCTTTAATCACGTCAATACATTTTTCATTCAAAACATTCAGTACCGGTCAAAAGTTTGGAAACATTACTGTTTTTAATAGAAGTCTCTTATGCTCATCAAGCTGCATTTATTTGATGAAAAAAAATCAGAAATTTTTTAAATATTGTGAAATATTATTACAATTTAAAATAATGGTTTTCTATTTTAATATACTTTAAAATATTATTTATTTCTGTGATGCAAAGCTGAATTTTCAGCATCATTACTCCAGTCTTCAGTGTCACATGATTCTTCAGAAATCCTTCTAACATGTTGATTTGATACTCAGGCAACAAACGAAACCTTAATGTAAAGTGTTAGCCTGTGTCTGCGTACCGTTTCATCGTTGAGCAGCAGTGGGTGTGTTGATTCCTCCCCTACTGATGGTAACCTAGTGCTGCCCACTGAAGGATGGCGACTCGAAGGGCGCGAGGACGCGTCGCCAAATGACGGGTAACGGCCGATTCCATTGGCTACAGTTGGGACAGAGTAACCTGGAGCTGTAGAGAGAGCGATTGAAGAGTTCATAAGAGAGTCCAATATGAATGTGAGGGCTGGAGGTGTGTGTGTGTTCTTACTGGTGGGAGTGTGTGGCGTCACTGGAAGCTCTGGCTCCAGCACTGGTTCCTCCACAACACTGATGCTGTTGTTGTGCATGATGTCCTGCAGCATGTTAAAGATCTCCTCGGCCCGTGCACACTTGAACGCGAATATCCCTGAAGAGGAGTGAAGCATGAATGTGAATGACACAAGTAAAGCAACAAATACCTGTCATACAGGTGAAACTCGAAAAATTAGAATATGGTGCAAAAGTTCATTTATTTCAGTAATTCAACTTAAAGGGTGAAACTAATATATTATATAGACTCATTACATGCAAAGTGAGATATTTCAACTTCAAGCCTTTATTATTTGTTATAATTTTGATGATTATGGCTTACATCTTATGAAAACCCCAAATCAAAATCATATTGCGAAAAGGTTTTCATAAACTGTAATCCATAATCATCAAAATTATAACAAATAAAGGCTTGAAATATCTGACTTTGCATGCAAATAAATGAACTTTTGCACGATATTCGAATTTTTCGAGTTTCACCTGAACAGTAAAAGCAGATCTGATGGAGAGAGACTAAGTTAGCTCGTGAGTCTCACCTTGACCGGTTTGGCAGCGCCGGCCGCTCTCAAAGGAGAAGAGGTTGGAGTCGTAGCCATATCGGCGCAGGCAGAGGTAGGGCCACTTAACGGCTTCTCGTTTGCGCGTGTGCAGGATGAGCTCTTCCTCCGTTAACTCCATCACGCCCGAGCCCAGCTCATTACCGTCATCATCCACGTTTATCACCTACAATCACACACACACACACCACTTTCAGCATCTGCACACTTCTAAAAGTCATGTGTTTAAATAAATAAAATAAAAATACAACTAGTTTTTTTTTGGGTCACTACATAATTCCCATATTTCACTGTTATTTCACAGTTTTGGGATTATTTTTAATTTTCCTACTTCATATTTTAAAATGTTGAGTCTAAACTGCGTCCGAACTTCTGCCTGGTAGTAAGTAAATGCATATGGCATAGTAAGAATCTGGCTTCAGTAAACACACGTACTTCCATAGACACACACACAAAGAGGCATCTTGGGTAAAGTAAGCACAGTTTCTGATCCTCTGAGAACCAAAGAGCGGATGTATTTTCTTATTAGAGCATTTTACGATTTGGTATATTAACAAATATGAGAACTTTACTCTCTGTTCACCGCAGTACATGTGTGACACAGACACCTTCAGACCGTTTCGTTGCTCACTTTGAATTTGTTGTGATGATTGTCAGGGATGATCTCTTTATCGGGACAGCTACAGCAGCTCCCCATGGTGCCTTTAACACACCATTGGCCCCCTGCGCAAAAGAAAAGATGTGCGACAGTTATTAAAAAAGTACAGGGAGATAAAGAGAGAAAATAAAAACATTTGAGAAACATCACACATGTTGTGTTTGCTATGCTGTTGTTTATTTAGAGGATGGTAAAGCCAAAACATCCTTACAGGTGAAACTCGGAAAAAAAAGAATATGGTGCAAAAGTTCATTTATTTCACTAATTCAACTTAAAAGGTGAAACTAATATATTATATAGACTCATTACATGCAAAGTGAGATATTTCAAGCCTTGATTTGTTATAATTTTGATGATTATGGCTTATAGCTTATGAAAACCTTTTCACAATATTCTAATTTTGAATTTGGGTATGGCTTGTAAGCCATAATCATCAAAATGATAACAAATAAAGGCTTGAAATATCTCACTTTGCATATAGTGAGTCTATATAATATATTAGTTTCACATTTTAAACTGAATTACTGAAATAAATTTACTTTAGCACGATATTAACATTTTTCAAGTTTCACCTGTAATGTCTGTAGATGTGTGTTAACTGTGATCGTCCAGCAGAGAGCGCTCCAATGCTCACCTACATCCAGCCATCAACAGTTCTGCTTCACAGCTCAACATTGCACTTCCAGCACGTGTGCGTGTGTGAGGGAGAGAGATCAGCTTCCTGTGGAGGCAAAAACACACAAAACAAACTTAGGAACTCATTTTATCATCATGCATATACTGTCATTTTCGGTGAATGAAGCACAGAGCCATTCTTTCCCGTCTCTCGCACAGTTACGCCCTACCCAGTCGTCAGAGATGAGTATATGTAAAGATCAGAGATGTATGCATAGCATACTAAGTTCAGGATAAATGAAAGACATTTTTTTAAATGTTGTAAATAAAGATTTTACAAGAAAATACTATTTCAGTCTTTCTACTTTGTGGCAAGCTTTGTGTTGCTTGCCATTTTTTTTGTACCGTAATTGTGAAATGAACTAGCAATTCCTGAGTGAAAATGGTTTCAAAGCAAATCCAGTTTTTTCCTAGTGTTGAGGATTTAAAACAAGCGTAAGCAAAGACCGGATTCTGACTCGAGTCCCCCGGCCGCCCTGCACATTTATAATTCATGCACACACTTCATTTACATGAACATTGAGTAATACTTCCCAGATCATAACAGCTGTTTGATTTCAATACCATTTTCACATGTTTTTTTGGTGGTGTGCACTTGATCTTGCTGCTTCTGTTGCCCCTGATTTCTCTTTCTGTGATCAAAAACACTGCGACTTACATCATTTGAGTCCGTTTCAGGGGTCATT
Source organism: Phoxinus phoxinus (assembly GCF_949152265.1). NCBI lineage: Eukaryota > Metazoa > Chordata > Actinopteri > Cypriniformes > Leuciscidae > Phoxinus > Phoxinus phoxinus. Next base: position 3,457,625 of record NC_136884.1, read on the forward strand.
AAGAGGTCATGCACTCCAGCTACAGCACATAATGAGTGATATATGGATGATGTGAGAAACTCAACTGTATAATTAGGCTAGTTTCAGGTTCAGGGGTTCATCAGATGCATTTCTTGGGAGGCTTTTACTAAGACGTGTCTTTGCGTTTAAAAACTGCTTGACTAAATCCAACGGCATCTTAAAAAAAAGCCCTGTTTACACCTGATGTTATGCGTTTTGGTCGATGGGATCACAAGTAGACCAAGGAAGAAACAGTCCCGTTTTAATCCACATCCGGATGTTTTAATCCATTTCTTTTGTCCACTTTCATCCACTTCTGTCCTGATTCTTCGAGGGGAGGGTCTAAATACATGGACTTTTTAGGATCTTTCGATCTAATGGACTAAACAAGCTTGCGCAATTTTTGAACGAGACATTTGTGCTCGGTACGTTTCTCATCTTCAAACCAAACTTGGGTCTTCAGCGCTTCCAATAATGTTACGCATTAAGTCAGTAGGCGGAGAGTACACTGTCTTTTGCTGAACATGAGCGTCTCTACACTGTGAAAGCAATCCGGTCGAATATGTTTACGTCTATCTCTGAAAGTGGACAAGCTCAAAACATTTTAGACCCTATTTACACCGATATTTAGTTTCGTCCACTTGTGATCGGATTGACGAAAACATTTCTTAACACCAGGTGTAAACAGGGCCTAAAAAACTTGACAACTTCACACATCTAGCAGATGCTTTATTTAAATCAACTTCCAAAAGAGAAGCAAAAGCAATCCGTCAAAAAGCGGACAACATGATCAATGATAAAAAATCGTCCCAAAACTACAAGCATTTATAGCTAAAGTTAATGTCGTGGCTCAACCTTTAAGGCAAAAAAAAAAAAAAAAGGCAACAGATGCTTTTAAATAAGAATTTGCAGCATGACCTAAAGCTCAGTTCATTATCGCCACTCATGAGGATGAAACGTGAATAATTCATGAGCTCCAGTAAAGCTCTGCTCTAGTTTACAGTTCATCTTCCTGCAGGAAACAAATCACTCTTTCACTCACATTATCACTCATCATACATGGTAAAATGGTTTTAGTACACCCCACACACACACACACACACACACACACACACACACTACAAAAGTCAGTCTTTAGAGTCTGCACACCTTGTTATACGTCACACCTCCTTTATGCAAAATTAACAGTCGGCACTGCAGCGCTCAGTTTTTCTTCTATATTTAATGAGTGAAGTATGTAGGGCGTAGCGTGGAGGGACTTTCACCGGCAAAACCTGGCATCAGCCCGAATGTGTCCCACCTGCCCAGGTATGTGCAGGTCATGTGACCACAACACACGCACCGCTCACATTCCATCAGTTTAACATCCATCAACCAGAACAACTAATGCAAACGCTCACGGTGTCAAATCTCATTCGCTTGTGGGTTCAAATCATGAGTGATTAGGCATGTTTGCACAACTTGCACAACATTAGAATGAGCATTACGGATCATCATGACACCCACTGCAATTTGATTTCACTGTAAATTTCAAGTCCAAACGCCTACGACGAACTCACCAGAGCGCACAGCATCTCTGCCTCTCCGTACGAGACGGATCAGCCGCGGCACGTCGAGATTCACTCATTCCTACTGCATGTTTGGGCAATTATCACCCCACATAATGAGGGAGGTCATGATGACTAGCCTGCAATACCCTGCTAAACCACGAGCATGAGTCAGCCTCACGCCGAGTCATATTACAGCGCCAATCTCAACTCACAGAGGTCACATGACTCAAATTAAAGAGGTCATTATCGCGGCTCTACCTGGACGAATCTCATAAGCCTAAGACTGGTGCGTATTTGATCAAATTGGTTGTTTGCAGATGTATGTTTGTTGCTGCGTGCAGCCAACGACGATCATGCAAAAGAAAGCTGGAGAATGTTGAGTTGATCATTTATTTTCTCTCTCATTGCATTCAATTTAAATGTACGAATAGGTTCTTCAAATAAGTTACCTCGACGTCTGGGTTAGCGTAAGCCATCAGGCAAGTGTTATTTAAATAAACTCCTGATGTACTTACAAACTTTACAATGCCTCGGTTTATGAGTACAGAACCTAAACTACTGTAGAAGTTTGGTGCCATTACGGGCATTATTAGTGCGGTAATTTACCAGATACAACCTCGGATCCGTTAGCGCCCGCACTAAACCATTCGGCTGATATCTCTAAATAAGCTCGAACTTTAATAATGTTCGACCAAGGGGAAAAAAAGCTTCTAGAGTTGGCTCATATATATATAACAACACTTTTTTTGTGAAATTGTGCAGCTCTACAAACAAACACAGCAAACCTGTTTATTTTATTTTATTTTTTGATCACATTTTAAAATCGCAATTAGATTTCCCACCCCCAAATACAGGCCTAATTATTAGTATTTGTAAAAGAGAGCAAGAAAAACAGACAAGTTGAGTGTGAGAGGCGAGGGGTCATGAGGCACGCATACTACACACTGAGACCTCCAGGGAAAGATGGACGACAAGTCAAACACTTTCACTGAAAACACAGGGGAACCGCTGCGGGTAAAGATTGCACTCCTCTGACTTCATCGCCCTCAAACACACACACACTCGTGGGCTGTGTGTGTGTGTGTGTGTGCGATGATGACTGAAGCCACTGTGTCTCTCCCCCGCACAATGTTCGCATTCCACGGGGCACAGGGTGTGGATACAGAGGTAGATTTTTTTCATACACAAAAATGCCTTTCTATCTCTCTCTCTTCATCTTCGGCTCACCCACTCCTCCTCTGCCGGTTCTGCAGAGGCTTGTCATACGGCGGCCAATCTGTGACTCACTGGATTTGCATTCTGGGAACGGTGTGGGGTCACTGGAGCACTGAAGTGTTATTCTGCATTCGTAAAGAATCCTAATAGTATAAACAGCACGCTGGAAAGAATGAGTCAGGAGACGCTCTTAACTAGCACTTTAGAGCTCGTATTAACAGCCATTTGAAGCCATCACATGCAATTTGGTTCAACATCTTGCCAATTTGCTTGTTACTTGCGGTCTATCACATAAATTGAAACGTACAACCCTGACAGGTAACTGAACTGTAGCACCACAATACAGCATTATTGTGTGTGCCACGCCATGACACAGACAGCGTCGCAAATTCCAGCGTAACTGCATCTATTTATATCTGCTGAATAAATAAAAGGGCATTCAGAAGAAACATTTGAGGCTATAAACAGCTATTCTGCTGAGAAAAGATGTTTTCTATCGGTTTTAAGTGCTTGTACCCCATGTAAAACGTGCTATTCAATAGGTCTTTTGCAAAGTAAATGGTTACCAGGGTGTTGCTAAATGTTTTTTTTAGCATGTTTTGAGACCATTTAAACAGCAAGAGAGAAAAAAAAGGTAAATGGCCAAGGCTGCGATTTTATTAAATTAGTATATGCACTGAATGTTCGCATTAAATGCTGCTTCACACAAACTTTCCTAACTTTTAATGAGAAGCACTTATAAACCGGCTGTTGCAACAACAGAAAAGATTTAAGGGCTCTCTGCGTTTTATCTCCAAAATAAAATCTCAATGGTTCAACATTTTAATATATGAAGAAATTAAGACATTAGTATTAGTATATTAGCAAATGATAAAGAAAATGATACATTAGTATTGAAATTTTACAGTTGTACTGTAAAATAAAATGATTATTTTATTAAATGCTCAATACTCTTCATTTAAAAGTGAGCTATTACATTCATATTTTTATAATATTTTGAGTTAGCTTTTTTATACATTTAGTTTTCATGTTAATTTTTGTTTAATTTGTAGTAATTTTGTTATTAGTTTAAAATATATATATATATATTTTTTTTTTTTTTCAGTTTAAGTTTTATTTCCAGTTAATAATTTTAGTGCTTTAACACTTTTTTTTTTAGTTTTTTTTTTTTTTGCCAAGGCAAGTTTTTCCACTAATATTTATATTTTGGCTAACATATTTCAATTAACAGAAATGTTTTTATTAGTAGTAGTTTTAGTTATCTGGACGGAGATTTAAAAAAAAATCAAAATCGAGAGAGAAAAATATTCTCCAAATTGTGCACGCCTAATTTAAACACTCTGAATTACATTTACATTCATGCATTTTGGCAGACGCTTCAATCCAAAGCAACTTGCATTGCATTCAAGGTATTTGATCAGATCATGCATTCCCTGGAAATCGAACCTGTGAAACCTTGGTGTTTCTAGCGCCACACAGGAATGCATTAGCATGGTACAGGGATGTGCACTGTACATGCGCTGTGAGAATGATGGTGGAAAGTCATGAGTGGGGGATTAGCATGAACTAACCCCACACCTTTGAACACGGCATTCCAAGCCTGGGAAAAAACACGTCTCGATGCAGCGACCCTCCAGTAACTCCTTACACAAAGCTACATTCTCCAGAGTCCCAACTCTGAAGATACACTCCTTCCCTTCACGCTGGAATGTAAACACCATTTAACGTTGGGTTTCTTGGGCTTTCTGGTTTGGAAAAATAGGATACAGAAATGCATGCTTGCTTTAAAGCGTCTATTCCCAAGGGAGGTCTATAGATATGACAGACAGCTCGTCTCCAACTGGCAATGAATAAGCGCCACGGGCACACCCACTCATTAGGACAAAGATTTATTAACTTTAATGACTCTGACAGCAAAACCGTCCAGACAGGCATCAGATGATGCTGACTCGGGCCAAAAAAGCTTTAGCTCTCAATCCAAAAACAGGAGGATAAATCAGATCCATTGATCAGAGACTCAGGCTTTTAGAAAAGACGAGGCAATCCATGGGTTTTAGCAAAAATTCAATTGTTTATTGAGAATATCTAAAAAAAAAAATATCAGCCTTTAAACCTACAGGTGAAGCTCGAAAAATGAGAATATGGTGCAAAAGTTAATTTATTTCAGTAATTCAACTTAAAAGGTGGAACTAATATATTATATAGACTCACTCATTACATGCAAAGTGAGATATTTCAAGCCTTTATTTGTTATAAGTTTGATGATTATGGCTTACAGCTTATGGAAACCTTTTCACAATATTCTTAAAAATGATTAAATTTGGGGTTTTCATAAGCTGTAAAATCATCAAAATATCTCACTTTGCATGTAATGAGTCTATATAAAATATTAGAAGTTGATATAAGTTGAATTACTGAAATAAATGAACTTTTGCACCATATTTGAATTTTTCCAGTTTCACCTGCACTGTATTATATTTGATGTGCAAATTTCAAAGGCCTCTAAATGATCAACATGTTTAAAACCTGTTGCATGCAACCTAATTTATTCATTCTTCTTTTTTTATCAAGTAAAATGCCTTTTGGTATAATTGCAAAAACATCCACCATCTTTTATAGAGTTAGAGTTACTTTTATAAAGTAAACGTAAGATTAACTTTTATATAGTTAGTATTGGACTGAAGCAAACAGGTTTACTTGATTATCCATAAATTATTATTTTTTAAAAGAAAAAAGCAAATCATGTTAAAAATAGTTTGTGTCTGATCAAAACCTACTCTATTTCGCTGTAAATTAATCTCTCACTTGGTAGAAGTCATTCAGTTAGACAGATCATGGACGACATGCCTTCATCCCTTTAAAAAAAGCATCAATAAATGTATGCAACATAAAAAGAAAATACAACACCAAACACCGAAAATGCTAAATCTGATCTATTTAGACTTTTTCCAGTTAAAAAAATGATCAGATCTGCAACATTTAGAAGGAGGACTGGACATTTCTATCCTGAGACATGATACAGATGTCGCAATTCCCCAGTAAGCAATAGCATGATTGATTTTTGGGTTCCCTGAGGTCACAGTCCTCCAGAGGAGTGTTTGCATTATGAATGCAGAAATGACAAGCTTTAATGAGTATTCACTAAACGGCTAATTACAGAGCTAAAGTTATGCTGGAAGTATGATCAGCCATATGTTTAAGAGCAGCTGCAACGAGTGTGTGGGACGGGTGGGAGGTAGAGAGCTCTCCAGTGAGTGCGTACACTAATACTGTGCTCTCCTGGCGTACGAGAGAGAGAGTGAGTGAGTTCTTCCTCGTATGGCTATGTCACCCTGGTAACCCAGCGCTCCCAGTATGGCCAGCTGGTGAACGCTGAGCGACTCGCACACATCAAACGAGCGCCAGAGTTTACTTTACCTCCCACCAGAAACACAGAGGACGAGAGACACCGTGTCAGAGCGGGGGAGGTAAAAGAGGAGATTATTTTTTAACTCATACCAACTCTGGTTTGAAAGAAACATATTTACTACGAGGCAGAAATTATATATTTGTCTTGCAATATCTGAGTATTAAAATTGGTGCATGCTTTACTGTATTCTTTATCCTGATTTTTTTTATTTTAAACTTATTTAACACTTAACCTCTCTCTTTAATCGTAAGGTTAATCTTTAATTCCAGGTCACAATTCACCCCAAATCAAAATTATTTAATTTTTATTGTGCATAAAAATAAACCTATTTTAAGGCCAGTACTTTATTAATTCACACCAAATCCATATACGGAATAAGAACTTAAGATTCTGCATGATTGAAGAAAGTAATGACTATTTTTTTTTGTTGCATTGTGACATTTTGCCTAAAATAAATTTTTAAACCAATTTTTAATTGGTTATTTTATTTTACTATGATTCACAAATGCATATTAATATTAATATGAGAATACTCAAATTAAATTAATGTCACAATAAATGTGCAAAATAAAATTTCTTATTTCTTTCTTCTCATTGTTGAAATATGACCTAGGCATGTCGTGGTTATAAATAATTGCGATTAATTGTTCATATCACTTAGTGTAAGCTTATGTTATTTTTTACTTGGAATAGTTTATAATTTGATTATAATCAAAATATGCCCATATGATTTACTTAAAGGCTGTGAAAATTCATAATATTTGTATAATTACTTTTTTAAATAATATAATATAATGTACTGTAACTGGCAAAACATAATTAAAATTTAAACTGCACAATGACTGCGGTTATCACAAATAATTGCGGTTAGAGTGAATAATCAGATAATTGTGACAGGACTAACTAGGCATGATCTTGAAAGCTTTTGCGAGATTCATCCTGTAAATGGAGTAAATCTATAATAAAGTCTCCAATAAAGGGCTATGATGAAAACGAGGAGCCTCCAGTGAAACTATGAAATAGTGGCTATTAGCTCTTCACATAGCAAACAAGCTTAAGCTCGTGTGGGAGGCGCAAGATCAGAAAGAGAGCGGCCGACCTCGCTGCATGATCCTTCTCAAGAGAGGACAAGAGAAGGGGGAGGGAGGGAGAGAAAGATAAAGAAAGTCCATCTGAACACTGAAATACAGAAATCAAGCACAGGTCAGTTCAGTTTCTGAGGACACAGAGGCCGTCCGCTGACCTGCATGGGGACAGTAAAGCCTCAAGGGTCAGGAGCGAGTGTTAAGGCACTGTGAACTCTCACTCACGGTGAAGATTTTTTTCATTCTTCGCTTTGGGGTACAAAGAAGTTCAAAATATGTGAGCAGAGGTATACTGTTAAAGGACATCCCGACGTAGAGAGCGGCGTTTGGATTAATATGTTAATATGTGCTGCGCGCTTGCCTTTCAATAACAAAATAATACAAGAAAATTGACAGAAAACTATTAAGAAAGCATCTGATCACAGTGATGTGGATGTTTGCACGAGCTCTGCAATTCGGCACTCCAGTAAAGTCACTTCACGTTCATTTATATCATGTGAGCCGCGGTCACGAGTCGCACGGGTATATTTGTGGCGATAGCCAACAATACATTGTATGGGTCAAAATTATCCATTTTCCTTCTATGCCAAAAATCATTAGGATATTAAGTAAAGATCATGTTCCATGAAGATATGTTGTAAATTTCCTAACGTAAATATATAAAACATAAATGCACAACTTTAAAGGTGATTTTCTCAATGTTTCGATTTTTTTTGCACCCTCAGATTCCATATTTTCAATAGTTGTATCTCAGCCAAATATTGTCCTAACAAACCATACAACAATGGAAAGCTTATTTATGGAAAGCTCAAAAAAAATTTACCCATGTGACTGGTTTTGTGGTCCAGGGTCACATATAGGCCTAACATTTTATACAATAGATTGTTTACTACTTTACAGCAAACATGAAAAACAAGTGTCAGTGTCTCTTTCAATTGAAATTACAACTTCAGTTTCTACTATAAAGCAGCTCAAGTCAGTGTATTCATGTTTTTACTCGCGGCCGTCTGACCTCGACGGACTGAACAGAAGAAATTAACTGGAGAAGATTTCCACATCAATGAAGGCGGAGCCTCAGAGCCACAACTTCAGTGGTACAATGGTAGTTGTTCACCAGCCAGAGCAAACTTTTCCAGAAAAGTTCGCTTTGGCAAGAAGTTTCGAACTCCTGAAACGAACTCCGTTTTTGGCCAGATTTTGTTCAGTTCGTTCTTCAATTACGCTTGAAGTATATCAGAGCCTTTAAAACTCACACTCTCTGTGGTCTCGCACACAAAAAAAAAACGATTTACTCTCCAAAACTGTATGACTTATTTTTCTGCAGAAAATGTCAACACTTGTTTTCTGTAGATCTGCTTTACAGCTGAATAATTTTTTTTTTAATTCACAAAATCGACACATTTTTACAACATGGCACTGTTCTTCACTGATTCAACACTGAACTGACTAGAGCTGAATGATGACACTGTCCTTTTTAGAGCTGTTTTACAGCAGAATTTATCATATGTGACCCTGGACCAGTTTCATATGAAAGCCGAATAAATAATCTTTCCATTGATGTATGGTTTGTAAGAATAGGACAATATTTGGCCGAGATACAACTATTTAAATATCTGGAATCTGAGGGTGCAAAAAAAAAAAAACATTGAGAAAATCTCCTTTAAAGTTGTGCATTTATGTTCACGATTGTGCTGCATTCGCTCACAAAAACAAAATGTATATTTAAAGGGATAGTTCACTTTAAAATTAAAATTCTGTCATCATTTACTCACCCTCAAGTTGTTTCAAACCTGTATTAATTTATTTCTTCTGCTGAACACAAAGAAAGATATTTTGAAGAATGTCAGTAACCAAACAGTAGTCTGTACCCATTGACTTCCATAGTAGGAAAAAAAAATACTATGGAAGTCAATGGGTACAGACTACTGTTTGGTTACTGACATTCTTCAAAATATCTTTCTTTGTGTTCAGCAGAAGAAATAAATTAATACAGGTTTGAAACAACTTGAGGGTGAGTAAATGATGACAGAATTTTAATTTTAAAGTGAACTATCCCTTTAAGGTAGGACATTTACTAAATATCTTCATGGAACATGATATTTACTTAATATCCTAATGATTTTTGGCATAAAAGAAAAATGGATAATTTTGAGCCATACAATGTATTGTTGGTTATTGCCACAAATACACCTGTGCGTCATGTGACTGGTTTTGTGGTCCAGGGCCACATATTTGATGAAGTTTGCATTATTTATTCTGTTGTTATTGTCCTGTTTATTACTATGAAGCTGCTTTGAAACAATCTTGTATAAAGCGCTTAATACATAAAGTATATCTGAACGTTGGGTTTATTGAATGCTGAAGAACATTGTGGTCCAAACAACACAGGACCACATTGACTTTCATTGATACAGACAAAAAAACAAAAACAAAACACAGATGTTTCAAAATATAGCTACTATTTTGTTTTCCACAGAAGAAATAAAGTCCCTTTATAGGGACTGTGAATGTTGTCTGACTCTGAGATAAAACATTTGTAGACTAGTATGTTGTTATTCTCATTAACAAATGGTTTGTGTCAAGTACATTTTTTTTTACTTTTACTCTAAACAAAATCTCAGGTCTCATACACATGCACCAATTTTAATACAAGTCCAGGTTCAGAAAGTAAAAGTCCTCAGTATTTTGTTCCAATCACCGGGATTTGCTAATTAGCAGTTTTTCAGCCAGGAGACAGAACTAATTAGTGAAATCAGTACAGAAATAAACATATGGAAGGACTTTTACTGTCTGACCCCTGGACTTTACACCTCTGCAAAAACTTGAATCAAACTGAAGGCTAAACACTGAATAGTTCTGGTTATCCGTTGCGTCATTGAACGATTGTGGTGGTGATGATGATTCAGCTCAATTCTTCTAACATGGTTATTATGATAGAAGAATGAAAGAAAACTGCCGAGCCGCTCCAAGTGTTTTCTTAAGAGCAGCGAAGCTATTTTACTGAGCCACTGAAAAGAACTGGACGGCCTTCAGAACTTTTGCTCCATTATCTGCAATTCAACACAGCCTCAAAATCAACATTTCACATTACGGAGAAGAAGACAAATCTTTAACCGAGAATGAAAACGATTAGTAGATAAGACATGCCAAAAGAGCCACAACACTAAATGCTGAATCTCACTGAGGTTTGTGAACATTATTGAGTGGTGCTTGCTTAAAAGAATGGACACCTAACCCAATATCAATACAAAGTTAATGAGTTTAAAGCATCCTTTCGCTGCTAAGAGTACATGACGCAAAAGTGCGTCAGAGAAAACGTCAAATGCAATAACGGGAAACCATAAAGGCAGTGCTGCTGAGTCACTGGGCAAACAGGAGAAACACAGTCATCATCAGCACACACACACACAGATTTAAGGGAGCGTGTGTGTGTATTTGACGTCTTTACACTGTCCTGCTGTTTGACATCCATCAGCAGCACGAGGCGGCGTTAGAGACTTTTGCCAACGCTTTATCCTATGGGTGGAGATGTTCTTGGTCGTCACACCCAAAGGTCCTTCACTTAAGCGCAATCATGACTCCAGGTGTGGTGACCTAGAATACACCGCACCCATCAGAAAAGGGACTAATATGTAGGGCTGCATAACGATTAATCGCAACTAATCGTTTGCAGAATAAAAGCTTTTGTTTACATCATATATGTGTGTGTACTGTGTATAATAATTACGTATATATAAAATACACAAACATGCATGTATAATTTTAAGAAAAAAATCAATTTATATATTATATATAATATAAATTATATTTAAATTTAAAAATAATTTATATATTATATATAATATAAATTATATTTAAATTTAAAAATGTATATAAACATGTAAATATTTTTAAAATATATACATGCATGTGTGTGTATTTATAAACACATAATTATTTTACACAGTACACACACATATATGATGTAAACAAAAACTTTTATTCTGCAAACGATTAATCGTTATGCGGCCCAACTAATATGTCCTCCATTCAGCTCATGCCATCACCAGGCCGGTGATTTGGTGGAGCATCTGGAGTTATTAACTATGATGATGACGCAAACCAATATGGACCAAATCTATCTGTAAATAACCCACCAGACAGATAAAAACTAGCATGTGCATGTCAACCTGAGTGATGTCCGGTGCAATAGGGTCCTGCTGCTGAATCTGTTCAACATTTCATCACATAGAAAAGGTGAAGGACATAACTGCTGCATCACTGCTGACCGCTGCTTTCCCAGAAACAACACATTGCAAGTCTGCAAGCGAGCTTCTTGGAAACACACGACCCTTGAGGAGCTCTGAGGATCAATGCTGCTGATGGAGCGTTATGAATCACACCATGTTAATTTAAGATACAAGCTGTATGTCTTTTAGCATATACGGTCATGGTGAACAGTATACAGAAGTATTCAATGTGTTGTGGACATTAAAGGTAGGGTAGGTCAGAATTGTCTAAAAAAAACTTTTATTCAAATTTGTTTAAACTGTCTTTATATACCAATGCATAATTAAAATGTAAGTACTCTGATAAAAAGAGTATAAAAATCGAGTGACTCTAGACCGTTTAATCTTCATTAAACACAGCTCATTAATTCCATTCACTCCCACCTAAAAACGGATGCGCGACTGCGCGCACGTGGGCAGAGCCAGTAATAACGGCGGTAGTCATGACGACGTCGAGTGACAGTCGCGCAAGCCAATCCTGTGATTCGTCCCGAATGGAAATAATGAGCTGTGTTTAATGAAGATTAAACGGTCTAGAGTCACTCGATTTTTATACTCTTTTTATCAGAGTACTTACATTTTAATTATGCATTGATATATATAGAAAGTTTAATCAAATTTGGTAAAAAGTTTTTATATAAATCCTACCTACCCTACCTTTAAACTACATTAAAAAACATCAGAAATGTTATATAGCTTGAGCTAAAATGTGATAAAGCATGCAAATACCAGTAAGTGTGAATAGAGGGAGTCATATTTATATATATATATATATATATATATATATATATATATATATATATATATATATATATATATATATATATATATATATATAAGCAGTGTCACTGATTATTATCAGGTTTATTAATTAATAATAATCATACCCTTGATTACCCACTGAAAGTCAAACTTGTGAATTATGTGTTTATATAGGTTCATTTAAAAATCTGAAAACCCACAGAATGTAACTTTAATATAATTAATTAATTATAAATCAAACAACCACGTATGTGGGGTATGATGGTAATGTTAACCCAACCCACCAGACCTGAAACTATTCGCCATAAAATGACCATCAAATGCATTTGTAAGTTACAATGTTGTTTTATATTTAACACAATGCTAGTTCATCATCACTTATCAGGATAAACACACACACCAGTTTAACTTTTACTAGCGAATTCATGTTTATTGTGCATTTTTGAACCAAGCACATCAACTTAGGTAAAGTTGGTTTTATATTCGCACATTCACACTTTTTTGCTTAAAAAGTGTCTCAATAACATATGCAATAAAGCATATTTTTGCAAAATAAAAGCAGCTACATGATCTTTAGGACAAGGATGGTGAACTACAACATTTTCCACAATCGATCAAAATGGGCAAGTATTGTTTTAATGGCATACAAACTTGCGAATGCTCACTGAATGTCCAATGTAGTGCGGTGAACAAGATAGGGACCGTCTAAAAAGTTGTCTTTTTTTTCATTGTGTGCAAACAGACAACTACATTTTTGCAAACTACAGATGTACCAGCAAATATCTCTCACATTATGTGTTCTAATGCTATTGATTGTACTTTAGCAACAATAAAAAGTGCATTATAATGATTGTATTTAGGAAACCTGCCTCACTGTACATAATTTACATAAGTACTTTTTAGAATAAAATTACATTAATTCACCAAAGGGATTTTTTACTATCCGAAGGTTGTAGCATGTTCCCAGTAACCAGTCTGACTTACTACAGGTGAGATTTTTTACAAAAACTCCCTTACTGTACGTACAGTTGACAAATATGTTTTAAAAAAAATTACAGTAATTCACAGTAAGTTTTTTTTCATGTTCAAAAGGCTGTAGTGCTTTCATATGGACCAGACTGACTTACTACAGGGGAAATTTTGACAATACCTCCCTTACTGTACAATTATCAAATATGTTTATGTAATAAACATATTATTACATATATTATTACATATTTTTATTGCATATGTTTGTGAAATAAACTGTAATTCCTATAGTGATTTTATTTTAATATTCCAAAGGTTGTAGTACTTTTCTAGTGAAAGGACTGACTTACTACAGGTGAAATTGTGACAATACCTCGCTTACTGTACGTACAATTATCAAATATGTTTATGAAAGAATTACTGTAATTCACCGTAAGTATTTTTTCATGTTCCAAAGGTTGTAGTACTTTCCTAGTGACCCGACTGACTTACTACAGGTGACATTTTGACAATACCACCCTTACTGTATGTACAATTGACAAATAAGTTTATGAAAAAATTACTGTAATTTACTGTAAGTATTTTTTCGTGTTTCAAAGGTTGTAGTACTTTCCTAGTGACCAGACTGACTTACTACAGGTCAAATTGTGACAATACCACCCTTACTGTACGTACAATTGACAAATAAGTTTATGAAAAAATTACTGTAATTCACTGTAAGTATTTTTTCGTGTTTCAAAGGTTGTAGTACTTTCCTAGTGACCAGACTGACTTACTACAGGTCAAATTGTGACAATACCACCCTTACTGTATGTACAATTGACAAATAAGTTTATGAAAAAATTACTGTAATTCACTGTAAGTATTTTTTCATGTTCCAAAGGTTGTAGTACTTTCCTAGTGACCCGACTGACTTACTACAGGTGACATTTTGACAATACCACCCTTACTGTACAATCATCAAATATGTTTATGTAATACACATTATTACATGTTTATTACATATGTTTATGTAATAAACTGTAATTCACCTATAATGTTTTTTTTTATATATTCCAAAGGTTGTAGTACTTTCCTAGTGATTAGACTGACTTACTACGGTTTAAATATTGACAATATCGACCTTACTGTAAGTACAGTACATACATATTATTATGAAAAAAATACTGTAATTTCAGCTTGTTCCATGTTCCAAAGGTTATAGTATGTTCCTAGTGATCACTCTACTCAATTCATTTTGATAAATGTTTTAGATAAAAGTAAGTATTAGAACTGCTGTTCCTTGTACAACACATTTATTTCATTGATTAAAATAACGGTAAAGATTTTAGCTTAAGCATATTTTCAACATTATAAATAAGCAACACCCTTATTGTAATGATTCAAGTTTAGTTTTTGTTATGAAGTCCCGAAGAAGTGGATTCTGGATTCTAATGAGTGATTTTAATCAAGGTATTAATCTAAATATCAAATGAGTTGAATGACTTCTCTAGGCTTATGAGATTTTACTTTGTTATAGAAATTACCAGTGTGATTATCGAAAATGTTATTTAATGTATACTTTAAATGTCTGTATTTGATATCTGAGGTGTGACTGAAGGGTCTGGCCCATGCCAGGAATGCAGTAACAGTGCTTGCTCATTTAGCCCGGCTTCCAGAGATGAAATATGGACTTCTTTAACAGGTGTTACTACATCCATCTGCTTTTCTAGGGTACCCTGATAGCAATGGTCTCAGCAGGGGTCATTGAAGTCTATAGTTGAGAGACCATTTCTTAGTTAAAGTCTTTACTTTACAGTTGATTTAAAGTGTGAGAGAAAGAACATGTTATCTTGATGTTTTGAGAATACTCTCCTGTTTATTGTTAAAGCCTGGCCAAATCCAATCTTGAAGAAACTGTGTCTGTGTGTGTTAGTATTCTTGGTTACAGGTTAAGGAACAAGTGGAAATATAGCTGCAAGCAGCGATACGGGGCCAAGCCCCTGAAGCAGCAGCAAGAGCAGGAACAGTAAAAACAGCAGAAATTGAACATACATGAAAAAACAGCTGGTTCAGAAGTACAGGTGAAAATGAACTCAAAATGAACAGAAGTTCAGATGAGAATGAACACATAATGAACAAGACAAACTTATTTCTAACCCAAGAGGAAGAAAGATTAGTACAATGTTAAATAATAAAGGAATCGATATGACACAACATTACACACAATTTTATAAAGTCGTTCCACACGGGCTTGAACCCACTATCTCTGGCTCAGATGCCTGACTCTCATCTCATTGCGCCACTGGGAAGTTGTGTTTTTGTGCATAAGGTCCATACTTCAAGTGAGAAGCAACTCAAAATTATAATTGTTTATATACATTTGCTGCATGTTGGAATTTATTGAGTTCCTTCACATATAGACACCATATCTGGAAAAGAAGCAACTTTTCCACCACTTAAGGCCACAGTACCTCTTGCGGTCTGGGCATGTGCCACACAGGATTCGAACCCACGACCGGACTGGTTCGGGGCTCGTGATACGTGGTTTAGCAGCTTGTGCCACTCAGTTGACACTGTCTTACTAAACTGCCGAGGAGAGCCTTCAATGTAAGAATGAGAACACAAAAGCATGTTAACCAGATTAGCAAGCTAAATTAGCTTAATGCTAATGTAGCTTATGGTTAGCCTGAGTGTTTGTGTACTGTATGTACAGTAAGGGAGTTATTGGCAAAATTTCACCTGTAGTAAGTCAGTCAGGTCATTAGGAAAGCACTACGCCCTTAGGAACACGAAAAAATACTTTAGGTGAATTACAGTAATTTTTCATCAACATATTTGTCAATTGTACGTACAGTAAGGGTGGTATTGTCACAATTTGACCTGTAGTAAGTCAGTCTGGTCACTAGGAAAGTACTACAACCTTTGGAACATGAAAAAATCCATTTGGTGAATTACTGTAAGTTTTACATAAAAATATTTGCGTACTGTATGTAGAATACACAAAAGTAAACTAAAGCAGTATAGGTGAATACGCATCAAATATCAAACCTAAAACTATGTTTACCCTGTTCGGCAACTTTTTTTTTTAAAACTTGACTATGTTCGTGGCGCTGTCCACGTATGTGGTACTGAAGGTCATGATCCAGTCTGAACCTTGGGTAAATTTGGTTTTATATTCAGATATTCACCGAGATATTCAATATCTCTTGAGCTGAATATTGTTCCTACACAAATAACATTGTTTCAATATTTTATTCTTCCTCAAAACGAGCTTTCCTTCAGGTTTGCACTTTGCAGATGGTCCCTTCTTAGAAGCCTGCGCATAGAGATCAATGTATTTTGTCCACTGCGAAGGAAAGATCGTTTTGAGGAAAAATAGGTTGTAGCTTCTGGTGTTATATGTGTAGTTATATGTGATAGGTGTTTTGTGTAGCAACAACGTTTAGTTCACGAGTTATTGAACGCGGAAGTCCGCGAATGTGCGAATATGCGAATATAAAACCAACTTTACCTAAGTAGCACATCATATTTGTAAACTTTATCAGAATGTTTAGATTAACCCCGATGCCATACTTTATTACATCAAAGTTTTAAACTCTTTTTTTTTTGCACCAAAATAACAAACCAACAGGAGAAAATATGTTATAAAACCCAAAGTCTAGGCTGGTTTGTATTATATAATAGTTTGTGAAGCTACTATGCTAATTACGTAGCCAGCTAACAACTAATCACAGCAGAACAGATTTGATTTCTGAAAAAATAAGGTAAATGTGTACTTACTATGGTCATATCTCCACTGCTGAGTTTAATAAGTGGTTAATTGTGTAGATAAGCGAAGTAAATGAGTGTTTTCCAGTCAAATGTGTAAAATCTCTTCACGGGACTCATCGCCCGAATCAAACTCCCTCACAGACACCAAAAAACAGCGAAACTTTTCCATCTATCCATGTCCTGTAGTCCCGATACGTCTGGGAAAACGAAAGGAAAACGCTTGAAAATGTTATTCCGATACTGATTTTGAAGTCTAACCGTTTTCACTGTGAATTCTGTGTAAATAAATGTGATATTTTCGTTGAGCAGCAGCAGAAAGTGAAGGCGCTCGCGCAGACTCAATGTGAGCTCAGCTCCGCTCTCACTCTCTCATCAGGCCAGAGAGAGAGAGAGAGAGAGAGAGAGAGAGAGAGAGAGAGAGAGAGAGAGAGAGAGAGAGAGAGAGAGAGAGAGAGAGAGAGAGAGAGAGAGAGAGAGAGAGAGAGAGAGAGAGAGAGAGAGAGAGAGAGAGAGAGAGAGAGAAATCTGCCCCATTACTACTGCATCCGGGTCGTGTGTGTGTGTGTGTATGTTCATTTCTGAAAATACAGATATATAATAAGGAAGAGGATTCATAGACAACCCTTTCAAAACATTAACTTTGTAAAGGTAGCCTGAAATAGTCTATATATAGGCTGTCTGTTTCTGCATCAAAAAGTAAACTTGAAAAACATGCATATTTGCTTTTTAATATAAGATCATTGTTACATTATGTGTAATATATAAGTCTTGTCCTTAATATTTCACCCTTAAATATCATTAATACAATGAACAAATCTCAGAATACTATAAAAAGTGGTTGGCAATATCTGTAGGGTCGTGCTTTAGCATCCTCTAGTGGAAGTACAAGCATTTTAACCACTTAAAACAGCATTTTTTTCTCTTTTAAACATCTCATGGGCTGGACCCAAAAACACACACTTCCCTACTATATAGTCCATCATATGTGCACTTCATAATCTCTGCAGAAGTAATAATCTTTACTTTTATGAGTACTGTGAATTCAGACATACTTCTTTTGTCACACTCGTTTTCACCTTTTATATAGTAGAGAAGTATGCAATTTCGGATGCAGACAATTTGTTTTTAGATGCTTTTTTTTCTTGGTCTTGTTCATTGTGGGCTTTGAGGGATGATGTTCTGTAAAGCAGCTTGAAACAATGTGCATTTTAAAAAAGCACTATTAAAATATAATTGACAATGCATTGTTATATCATACTCAAAAATGGATGGTAAGCCCGACTCGTAAAAAAAAACAAAGCTTTATTCATACAAAAAAAGTGTATTGTGACACATTTAGCTGGACAAGAAAGTTGAACAACAGTTGTTCACTACTAAATATACTGTCAAACTTTGAAGCAGAAAACTAAATTGATCAGTCCCACAAAAGCATTAGAAATCCTACAGCGCTGAAGGCTGGTGAGCGTAACGTCCTCAGTGATCTTTCATCTGGTCGTCCTCCTCCAGTCTGCGTATCTCTCCCTTCAGGAAGTTGATGTTTTCTCTGGAGGCTTTCAGTCGCTCCTTCAGCTCTGCGATCTCCAGGCTGGTCTTCTTCTTTGCCCCTTCCACTTTTTCTCGTGTTCGTATTTCCAGCTCTGCAACTGCAACATGGTTTAGTTCACATGATTAGAACGGCTGTCTAATATACAGTATGTTCTGGGTTTTATTATTTTAGCGCATCCACATGGCGGTGCAATAGGAGCTGTAAAGGTAAGTGGAGCACTCACACTCGGTCTCGTGTTTGTAGGCACCTAACGTCAGCTGTCTGGTGGTGTTCAGAAGTTGCTGCATCATGGCTGTTGGGTCTTGAAATATCTGCAAAAACACAGGTTTCAGGCTTTATGATTGTATTAATACTATAATGTATATATTATACATTTTTAAGGCCACACTGTAAAAAAATATTAGCACAACTTTTTATCTTTTGTCAAATCAACTTCGATAACTAATGTGTGAAGATAACATACTATTTTGAGTTTCTGTTTATTAAACCATTCTTCTTCATTGTATTAACTCAATTTTTTTTATTACAACGAACTCAAAACTTGCTTTTTTAAGTTAAACCAACATTTTTTTTTACAGTGAGACAAGTAGTTTGTTGAGGGTTGATTTGTGAAGAAGGACTACACGCCTCCACACATATATATTTAAACGCGCATAATGCCGTCTCCGTTTTCGCGGGTTTGCACAGAGATAACGGTCGTGCTAGCGCCCCCTAAGTTAATAACTAATGAAAAAGTGAATCAATTAAAACTAACTTCAGCTGGACAATAACTTTATTCTAGAGCTGTGGTAAAGCCTAAACAATCTGTTACGGTAATTTCTATTATCACTGTAAAGCTGCTTTGAAACAATCCGTACTGTTCAAAACGCTTTATATGTGACTTGACTTGACTATAATGTCATGTTGTGCTGTTCTGATCAAATTCGCACCATCTCGTCGTAGAACTCGGACACAACAGTCTTCTTTGGCATGGCGCTGGAGTCTGACTGGAACAGCTTCAGCAGATGATACAGGGTGACCTGAAGAAAAAACACCACAACATCAAACCTTTGCTTTTTCCATTCATTTAATCCGAAGGTACAGTAATGCACGGGGTCCAGTGGCGACAGTAGAAATGTTTGAATAAAAACAGTGTCAATTTTGGTAACACTTTATTTTACATGTAGTTACTATAGTAACACAGTCAATCATGCATAGTTACATGCAACTAACCATTATTTTAAACGATATAGTAAGTACATGTAGTTAATTACTATTACTTGGTACTTAATTGTATAATTACACTGTAACAAGGACACCTTAAAATAAAGTGTAACCATTTTTTTTTAAATAAATCAATAAAAATAAGATTAATGAATTAAAAAGTAAATAGTTTGATTAAAGTAAATAAACAGATTAGAAAACAAACAAGTAAATAAAAGTTAATTAAAATAAATACAGCTTAAAATAATACATATTTTTTTAATGAATTACATTTTCAAGACACAGAGGTTGAAAAAGTTATATAATGCCATTTACCGGTCTCTCATTTGGATCGATGAAGAAGATCTTTATGATGATCTCAAACTCTCCCCATCCAGTCTCTGTAATCTCATACGGAGGCTTCGTAACCACTGAAATAAAATGAAGAGTATTTGATCAGCTATGTGTTAATTAAGCCATGAAATATTGATATTGTACTATATAATACAGTAAGATCAACTGAATAGCACACCTCTTAAAGGATTCCCATAACTTTCGTGCAGTTTGAACTGTATTTTTTTTACATAAGCAGACATATCCTGGGGGAAAGAAAATTAAGACTTTGTTAGTGAAGTTTACCATTTATATACAGCAATTAAAATGCCTACAAAAAGATATAAGTGTCAACCTCATTTCTGTAGGGCTTCACATAAACTGTCCACTGATGAGTGTGACCATCGTCTTCTCTTTTCTTGCCAAAATATCGTGCAACGTTTCCAAACACGATGGGTTTCACGATAGTCACTCCCTGAGAATAAAGTCATTATGGTAAATACATAAATCACCTGTTATTGTAAATGAACAGCAATGGCATCAGCATTAGCCTTATGATAGCTTTACCTACCTTCACCCGTCCCCCCGAATCTGGACCAAATTCAGCCATCCTCTTAAACATAGTATACAGAGAGGAAAGTGTTTATTCGTATTGGCTTCTATGAAATGGGTACAGTTATGAAATTAACTAAATTACTGTATTCAAATGCCATTAAGCACAATATAAATCCTCTTCAATGAAGAAAGACATTGTGTATGTAGCGCTCTTTTGATTGCGTCTACGACAAGAACAGAAGTTTTTAGACAAAATTTCAAATTAAGAGTCCTAACAAATGTTTACTAGTGACTTGCGTGTGACTTTTTATCACACTATTTTTACGTTTTAAGTCAGGATTGCGAGAAAAATTATGACTTTTTCATTTAAAATTACGTTGTTTTTTTCCAGTTATGAGGTCCAAATAGCGAGATATAAACAAGCAATTCTGAGAAAAAAAGTAATTGTGCGATATACAGGCGCACAATTGCAAAAAATAAATAATTTTTTTTTTTACATCTGAATTGTGAGATAAAAATTCGGAATTACTTATATATATATATATATATATATATATATATATATATATATATATATATATATATATATATATATATATATATATATATATATTACTATAATATCATTTCATCTAGTCAACTCACTGGTATAAAATTAAAAATAAAAGTTTCAATAATAGCTATCAAATGGTTTGACTGGTACCATTTGCAGAGGACCATATTAATTTGTATAATATTCATTGTATTAAATATTAAAGGGAATATAATTGGTCAATTTTGAAATGTCAATTGTTAAATTTATACACAGTTTTATACACTAAGAACCACAAATGCAGATACTTAAAAGTGAATCTCAACAGCAAAGAAGGAGCTTGAAGGTTAAGAGAAAATAATTCAAATTTTATTTTGAAATTGTGTATCGCTCATCAGGTAGACTCGTTTTTTCTCGCGCGTGCTTCTGACTTCACGAATAGGCGGCTCTTCTTCACGCGAGGACCGAGGAGGAGGAGGGAAACAGAAAATGGCGGACGGTGTTGACCACATCGATATTTACGCTGATGT
Source organism: Phoxinus phoxinus (assembly GCF_949152265.1). Lineage (NCBI taxonomy): Eukaryota > Metazoa > Chordata > Actinopteri > Cypriniformes > Leuciscidae > Phoxinus > Phoxinus phoxinus. The sequence goes on from NC_136884.1 coordinate 3,479,314, forward strand.
AGAAGAGGAATTTAATCAGGTTGGTTTATTTTAAACATGTATATTAGCTTAATAATATATATCTTACGTGTTGCACGTAAAGATTAAAGAGAGCTCCATAGTAACGTGCAGTTTTCTGAGGATCTAGGGCGCCTGCTAACTCTAGCAGGTAACGTTAGCTATCGCCCCGCGTTTGTGTATACGCTAATATAGAGGTTAAATTGGTTATTTATCTTATTTGTAGTTGTTTACCGAAATAATGTATGTTCTTTGTTTGTATGCATTTGGAACGCGTGTTTGTGGCGCGAAACGAACTCTGCGTCTCGTGCGTTCATTGTTTGTGGTCTCGTGCAAATACAGCAGGCCTAGCGCGAGGCACAACATCGCGTCAACTGGGCAGATTAATAGTTATGATCCATAAATGCTACCTAAAACGTGTTCACGTTGTATCTAACACTCATAAGTGAACTCAGTTGGTTATTGCAGGTTTTATTTCCCACAGACCGGGCATTTTAATAAAATGCTAATTGGATTTGGAAGCAGGAGCTCGAATCAGATTGATCACGATATTTATTTTATTTACTAGCATTTACTTTTAAGGTTCCCTTATTGTGTGCTTTAAATAATGTTATGCACTTACGCGTTTTTCATAAAGCGGCCGTATTTTAAACATTTAAATTTTATTAAAATCTTTATCTTTATTGATATTACCCATAATGCTTTAAATGATGCTTGATTTCTTACAATGTTGGTCAGAATTTGCTCATGGTTGAGTTTCTGTCATACTTCTGAAATGTGCAATTTGTCATTCCCTTATTCAGGAATCAGATTATCCTGTCCATGAGCAGATTGACCTGTATGATGACGTCATCTCGCCATCTGCCAACAACGGGGACGCACCTGAGGACCGAGATTACCTGGATAACCTGCCTGCACCTGGAGGCAATGAGGGCTCCAAAGGAGCTCCACCGAACGTCGTCTACACATACACTGGCAAAAGAATAGCTCTGTACATCGGCAACCTCACATGGGTTAGTCTTGTACCTCTTCATTTTACTAAATATCACAATATTTTGATCATAGATTCTATATGCACTACTGGTCAAAAGTTTGAAATAAGTTTTCATACGCTTTTAAAAAGTATGTTAATGCTTAACCAAATATTTTTTTTTTCATTTATTTGATCAAAGCACATTAAAAACAGTAATTTCGCAGAATAATTTTTTACAAACTAAGAAATATTTTCTATTTGAATATATTATATTATAAAATAAAATGTATTCTTGTGCTCAAAGCTGGATTTTCACGATCATTACTAGTCTTCAGTGTCACATGATCCTTTAGAAATCATTCTAATGCTGATTTGATGCTCAAGAAATTTCTTATCTATGTTAAAAATAGTTGTGCTACTTAATATTTTTGTGGAAACCATGATTAATGATTATAGAACCTTATGATTAATTATATAAATATATTATATATATATATACACACACACACGTGTATATATATATATATATATATATTATAATTCATTAATATCATGGTTTCCACAAAAATATTAAGTAGCAACTATTTTTAACATTGATGAGAATAATATTAAGACACACACACACACATATATATATATATTAGTACAAAGTAGCACACCCTCATATTAAAAATATTTCCCACATTTTGATAGTTTAATCAAACGTGTAGGGTCATTAACAACAAATACCATCACTTTTGCCCGTTACTCTGTGTATATGTATAAATAATATTATTTTCGAGTGTTCAGATTGTGACGTTGTGCTTTCCTCTTTACAGTGGACCACTGATGAGGATTTGACGGATGCGATTCGCTCCATAGGCATCAATGATGTGCTGGAGATAAAGTTTTTTGAGAATAGAGCAAATGGCCAGTCAAAGGGGTAAGTCACTTCTGTGTTGTCAACACGTCACTGTCTAGGTTGGTTAATGTACAGCTCAGCCCTGTTTTGGCTTTCGACCGCAGGGCTTTCTAGAGATCTGCACTGAACTTTTAACAACCCATATTGGTAGACCGCTGGTCTTTTTGGGGTTTATAGTATATTTTTATTGGACATCTCAAACAAATTTGCAGAATATATGATCTAGCCTCTGATTTACACTGTACGTCTCCCTTTAACTGAACTTGCAATGAACTTGCAGCTGCATAAAGATAGTAAGCTCTTCTTTTGACCTTCAAGATATGGGTAACAAAGACACAATGACACTGTAGACCTCACCTTAGCTGAACTTGCACCTGCATAACAGTAGTCTTTTCTTTGGCCTTCAGCATGTGATAAATGTTTCAAAACAGACTCTGCCACTAGTAGGGAGTAGCTAGAGGTTTTGATAACTAGATGAGCTAATTAGAAAGAGTTTGAAAGTGCCCAACTGTATGTTTTTGGGCAGACTGTCTTAAAGATGAAGAGGCAAACAGTGGTATATGAGGTTATTGGTCAAAAACAGGATAAAAATTAGTTGTAATGGTTAGTAGTTCTGCTGGCACCTCTGCTTTGGCGTCTCCATCAATAGTCTTTGGCATCTGGAGCTCTGTGACTTGATTGATTTCTAGAGATGCACCGATTGATCGGCTGGTGACCGTCATGTCATGTCAGTCTGACATATGCCGGTCAAATGCACTCGATGCAACATCAGCATCACACGTGCACACAAAACGCACATAGGAAACCTTGTGAATTACGTCCGTTTCACTCCGCATGCGTGAGCGGCGAATGAGCAGCGCTTATTTTTTTTTTGCCGTGCATGTTAATATAGAAATGCACCGATTACAATTTTCTAGGCCGATTCCGATGTTTCATTGAGTTTGACCTGCCGATACCGATTTTAGCCGATTACACTTATTTTTTTCTAACCACTTTACAGCACACAAATATTTATTTTCTATATATATATATAGATTATTATTATTATTATATATTATTATTATTATTATTATATATTTTTTATTTTCTGACATACTCCAGTTCTTGTTAAAACACACTTAGACATGCAAATTCTGTGCATTTTGGGCACTTTTTTTTGTGAAATCATATTAATTTTTTCAATCAAAAGTTTCACTTTAATTGAGCGTGAGCAGCGCAGCAAAAATAGACTCTGCGCCGAAACCCGCGCTTCACTGCTGCTCACGCGACGCTCCTGCTTGACACTCACGCGCTGCTCACGCTGGCGGTGTAAAACAGCCATAATTCACGAGGTTTCCTACATGTGCTCCGTGTGCACGTGTGATGCTGATGTTGCGCGATGTTAATCATGCGGCGCCCGAGTACATTTGACGGCATAAAATCGGCATGTGTCAGACTGACCGGCCGGTCACGTGAAAATCAGCCAATTCCGGTCACCAGCCGAACAATCGGTGCATCTCTAATTAGTGTTGTCAAAAGACACGGTACCTCTGTACCATTTCGGTACTAAAAAATGGATATACTCTTTAATATATGCAAATTTAATCTAAATTAGCTTTGGTATCGAGAACTGTGGATTTTCACAGGTACCGATACCGAATACTGAAATTTTGGTACCGTGACAACACTATCTCTAATCAATTCACACCGGGAGAGGGAGCGTTGCGTGAGCGGCGTCGGGTCTATTTTTGCTGTGCTGCTCACGCTCAAAATAAATGATTTCACACAAAAAGTGCCCAAAATGCACAGAATTTGCATGTCTAGTGTGTTTTAACAAGAACCGGAGTAGGCTATGTCAGAAAAGAATAGAAAGACACTCAAATATTTATTGAAAATGTACCCATTTAAACTTGTTTTTATATTCAGTTTGGGTAAAAGTATATGGTGTTTTATTAAAAAAATTAAATCGGAATCGGCTAAAATTGGAAATCAGAATTGGCCTAGAAAATTGTAATCGGTGTATCTCTGTAAAAGATTTTCTCCACGACAACTTCTCATCCGCTCTGTGCTCGACAGGTTTGCGCTGGTCTGCGTGGGTTCAGATTCCTCGTCCAGGAAGCTGATGGATCTGCTGTCTAAACGGGAGCTGCACGGACAAAACCCCATCGTCACTCCTTGCAACAAACAGTCGCTCAGCCAGTTTGAGATGCAGTCCCGAAAAAGTGAGACCAATTCCCATTTACTCAAATGTGTTTATTGAACATGGTTTGTGAACTAACTGGTGTGTGTGTGTGTGTGTGCTAAAATTATTTTAAAATCAGTTTCTGACCACCCAGGCACACAGTCAGGGCAGATGTCAGGAGAGGGCAAGGCTGGGCCTCCAGGAGGAGGTCGCAGTGGCTTCCCTCTCGGCAGGGGTCGGGGGCGCTTTCCGGGCCAACCTGGCCCAGGTGGAGACCGTTTTCCTGGCCCTGGGGGACCTGGTGGACCTCCTCCACACTTTCCAGGTACAAATCTCTAAATCAGGGTCCTAAACTAAAGTTTGTGAGGGAACTGCAATTGGGTTTGTAAGTTTTTTTTTTTATTTTTTATGGAACAATATGAAAAAATAGTATTGGATAAATACAAAATCTTGGATGAAGCCCATTTGTATTTAGCATACAATGTTCACCCTAATTCTCCTCAAATTCCAAGTAATTTCCTAAATTGGATCTAGTGTTAATGAAAACTGCCTAAATGCACATGCTTTATTCAGTCTTTTTACTGAATTGTGAAAACATAGCGGAAGTTAAAAATGATCTGGCTGATTTCGAGAAAGCAACATGGCCTCTCAGTGCAGCGATTTGGTTGGCTATTTAGGATGTCGGCCGTTTATCTGTCATAAGGTCAATCATAAAAAGAAGCAATAATCATTAAAATAAAGCAATTACTAAAAAAAATGAATAGAAAATAAAATAAAAAAGCACTCACTAAAAAGGAATTTAGAGGCATGTCTATGAACTATGAACATACAAATGTGTTAAATCGTACAAATATTAACTTTAAACTCTCAGGGAGACTTAAAGAATACATTTTAGACAGTTACCTCTGATAACAGATCACTCTAAATTGTAATGTTAACTCGTGCTTTTTCTGTAAAGTTGCTTTGAAATGATGTGTATTGTAAAAAGCGCTATACAAATAAATGCGAATTAAATGCGATTTTGGCTGAGAAAACGGTTTGGGAATCCTTGCCCCACTTTCCTTATGCAGTCTTTCCTCAAAATGCAAGTTATTAATGATGATTTTTCCTCTTGCAGGAATGCAAGGACCACCGCGTCCTCCCTCTGGCCCACCTGGGCCTCCAGGACCCCCTGGCCCCCCTCCACCTGGACAAGGTTTACCGCCGCCTCTCGGTGGCCCACCTCACAGAGGAGACCGCCCTCCGCCTCCTGTCCTTTTTCCTGGTCAGTTTGGTCAACCTCCAATGGGTCCGATGCCTCCTGGCCCGCCTCCACCTGGATACGGGCCTCCCCCAGGCCCCCCACCACCTCAACAAGGCCCGCCCCCTCCCGGACCCTTCCCGCCCCGTCCACCTGGGCCCTTAGGACCCCCGCTTGGCCTTGCACCTCCACCTCACATGCAGGGACCCCCACCTGGAGGTCCACCACCAGCTCCTCACGTCAACCCAGCCTTTTTCCCTCCACCTGGAAACAACAACATGCCACCGTCCGACGGCAGGGGTCCTCCACCCGGCGACCCCTACGGCCGCCCTCCTCCTTATGACCGAGACTACGGCCCGGGTGGCAGGTAATAAACACATCACTGTACTGTAATTCTCACCCTGTAATGACATCTCAGGTCTTATTGGTGGATACTGAATTGTCCCATTTGTTGTTGACTATATACTAGGGCTGCACAATTTAATATAATTATAATTTATATGTATATAAAAATTTAAATAGCTATTAAAAACATTTGCAATAGTGATTTTAAAATTAGGGATTTTTGTTGTTGCTGTTTGTTTGTTTGTTGTTGTTGTTTTGTTAAGCTGCGGGTTTGTTGTGCTTGTTTGTAGGGCTGCACAATTTGGCCTGAAATTGAGATTATCATTGTAACTATAAAAATAATAAGTATACTTTTATGTGATGACTATTTTAATATTTAGTAATTAAATTTAAAATGTTATTTAAAAAAATACATTGTAACAATAAAGCATTAAAAAATGTGGTTACACTTTTTTTTTTTTTTTTTTTTACAGTGTCCTTTTTACACGTTTTTCTTTTACCATAGTAATAACAGTAAATTATGCATAATTACATGCAACTAACTCAACCAAACACGAATCCTAGCTTATATATAGTACACGTTAATTAAAATTACTCAGTACTTATATATTATATTAATTACACCTTAAAATAGTGTAACCAACATTTTTTTTAGTGTGAAATTTGGTAAAATCTGTAAAATTACAATTCAAATATTTGTGTGCAAAGCTGCTAGTGTAAAAACACTGCCACTCTGAAGAATGCAGTACATTTAGTTAAATCGCACTAAGCGATATATTGCAAAATGGGTTTTATTCCAATTAATCATGCAGCCCTACTGCATACTACCTACTACATACTCCAGAATTGGGCAATGTTGGTTTAAAAAAAAAAAAAAAAAATTGAAATGTGTAGCCTCAAACTGACCCTGAATCTCCTCTCTGGCCTTTCTTCAGTAACTTCAGACCCCCTGTAGTATGTGGCTTTGAGCCCTGGATAAACGAGGGGTTGGTTGATGTGAAAAACTCTGGCCAGCACTTGCACAATACAAGTGATCAAGGGTTAGTGATGTAACCGTCCGCTGAGACCAGGATCCCGAAATGGGACCTTCGTTTCAGGCTTTGAGTGTTGAGTGTGCAGCATTTCTGCAGTGATTTTTTTTTTTTCAACTAGTGATGCACCGAAACACAAAAAAACTAAATCCAAATATAAAGTTACAGTAATTGAACTTTATGCTGTTTAGGGTCTCGTGTTCTCGTGTGATAAATGAGTCCTAGTAAAGTTCTTCGGCAACTAATTTGAAATATTGCTTAAAGTTTTGGTCTTGGTAAAAATGCATCCTCACAGTTTATCCACAAATAAATGTGTGCACAAAATAGATGCTTACACAATCAAAACAATTTTCAATAAAAAATTTTTGGCCCTCAAATTTCTTACTGTTTCAGCTGAATATATTTGGTTGCCGAAATTTTGGTGCATCACTAATTTTTACGTGATGCAATGCAATATGATTCCGCCTTAACAGCACTGCTGCACTTTGTGTGAATTTGGCCCTCGGTGCATTTGTTTTATTCTGACTTATGGTTTTAGTTTGCGTATCTTAATGCAACTGCTTTTTCTCTTGTAGGGACATGGATGCGTCACGCACTCCTCTGAGCGAAGCAGAGTTTGAGGAGATCATGAATCGTAACAGAGCAATCTCCAGTAGTGCGATCTCAAGAGCGGTGTCGGATGCGAGCGCAGGTGCGAACGTGATTTAGTTTGTTTTGGTTTGTATGTTGGTAGTTAATTTTTTTTTTTTTTGCAATTTCAAAGCCGCATATGATCAAGTTGTTTACTAGGTGCCGCTTGTAATTTCAAGATTCACACGTGCTAATTTATTGAAAGGTTAAATATCTTTCCTTTTTTGTCAAATTCTAATAACTTATACCGAGGACTGCACTGTTTTGAATGTTAATATTCAACGTTTTTATATAGGAATATAGCTCATATATTTAATGCATCTTCTGAATGTATTTTTGAATTGTCTAGTTTAAATCTTAAAGTCCCCTTGTAGTCAATCATTTTATCCCTTAAAACTCATCTTTGATCCCCAAAATTAAAAACAATTTTTTTTTTTAACAATTTCTAAATGCATTAAAATAGCTTGAATATAACTACACCCGTGACTCATTTAGCATATGCGGTTCTATGAATATGCAAATTAGCCCCGCCTCCACTCAATCACAGCAGCTCAGAGATCCACTCGTTGACGATCACACGTTGACGCGATTGTTTGCAAGGTAGTTTGTGACGTCAGGAACACCAGCGATTTCAAACCGTGTTTTAGTTGCTGTCTTTGGTTCACTGCAGTTTTAAGGAGAAAATATTCCGCTATGGTGTTGACTTTTGAATTTGCACATGGTTTGTCTTAAAGCATATTAACAACACCTCATAGACATATAAAATTTATAGATTTTCACCACAGGGGGACTTTAAATGTTTGTTAATTGTATGATTTTAGTTATTCACTTTGTTCTCACCATTTTGTCTCTCACCATTTACAAAAATACTAAATATAAAATAATTTTGCAGCTGATTACGGCAGTGCTATAGAGACTCTGGTGACGGCCATCTCTCTAATAAAGCAGTCGAAGGTTTCCGCTGATGACCGCTGTAAGGTTCTCATCAGCTCACTGCAGGATTGCTTGCATGGAATTGAATCCAAATCCTATGGATCTGTGTCGAGGTAAATATTTTGTGGATCTGCATCTGGATGATTCATTTTTGCATGATCTTTCGTGTAAGTGAAACGTGTTTTAAGACCACTTTTTGCTGGTGTAACCAGCGCACAAGCCACAAGGGCAGGTACAAATCAGGGATGGGAACCAAATAAGGATTGAATGGGCATTCTCAGTTCAATTTTGAAAGTTGCGCAGCCCTAGTAAAATCAACCAATAATACCAGAGCCTAACATGATCTTATTAAATCCAGATGGAAAAATACAGTCTTGCCCTGTTGTTTCTGTTGAATTCAATTACTTCATGCATTTTCAGTTTGCCTCAATGCATCAAATTAGTGCATGATTGTTTCCATTTGCATCAATGCATTAATTTAGTGCATGTATTTTAAATTTGCTGCAAGTATTTGAATGTGGTTTCATATTCTCTTTAATGCTTTTCAACCTTTAGCAGACGGGAAAGGTCCAGGGAGAGGGACCACAGTCGCTCTCGTGAAAAGAACCGTCGGCACAAATCTCGCAGCCGAGACCGGCACGAGGACTATTACCGGGAGCGCAGCCGCGAGAGAGACCGCCATCGCGAGCGAGACCGGGACCGCGAGAGAGACCGAGAACGTGAAAGGGAATATCGCCACCGCTAGTTGGAGAGGAAGGTGTGTATCCTGTTTGTTTCTGTCTTTCTTTCTCTTTTCCTTCAGGATTCAGATGTACTTGCATCTTATCCTGCAGAGGTTGGGGTATCACAGGTAGGTGATCAGAAAAGGTGAGCCTTTGATCCTACAATGTGACCAAGTACTGTCATTTTTCCCTACGGCTAATCTATTTTTTTTTTCTCTTTTATTTTATGGATGTAGCATGATCCGAGTACTCTGATCCTTTAAATTTGTGTACCGGTCTTGAAGCCGTTTATTGTACAATATCAGCTCCAGAAACCATAAACTGTCCCGCACTGTTATAGAAAAAAGCAATTGTGTTGTGCACAATCCAGTTTGTCTTTGGAGGGATTTTTATGTGTATTGAATGTTTTTTTTAAAAACAGAATGCCTTTCATAAACATTGCACTTTAGTATTTGTCTATTTTTAGCTTGAGATTTGCTGCAAGTTTAAAGACTATGCCAATTTTGTCATGGTCAAACAGAAAGCTACCTTTATTATACTTTGACTAATTGTTTGACATAAAATTCAGGATGTATTGCATGTCTTTAGGGTTGCAATTCTGAAATATAAATTCTACCTGTAATCATAAATGTGAAGAGAATTTGGTTGTAGTTGGATGAGAGAAAATGAATGTTTGTATTTCACATTGAAACATTTACTGATTTCAGTGATTGAGCAAAATCATGTTTCTCAGGTTGTGCATTAACATTCCTGTAGGCAGATTTGATATTGACATAATGGTTTTCCTAGTGTTTAGTTCCACATTGAACTGAATGTTGTGAAAAACAAATGAATCAAATTGATCTGCTTTGGCATTTAAAAATACGTTTGCTGTAGTCTTACTTTGTAGTCAGTATTTTCTTATGTCAGGTTGAGAGTTGTGCATGGTGTTGGCCATATCAAATATTTCCATGTTTGTGCCTTATGAATGAAGTATTTAGTCTTGAACATCTGTACAGTATAATTTCAGAAAAGCATTCTGAATGTCTTCTGTCAGAGCAAGTTAAATGTCTTTTACTGTGAAGGGTATTTCAGACGTCACTGTGCGTCCTAGTATTTCTGCAAAGGTTTAAAGTCATATTTGCAGGGTTTTAGTAAAGTTTTTCCATCTTAAAAGTTAATTTATCTGAATTTGACATTTTCTCAGTTAACATCAATTCGTTATTCATTTATTTTCCATGTTTGTTAATGTTACAGCTTAGATTATTCAGATGTAGCAGTTCTTCACCATATTCACTTATTCTGTGTATTCACATAAAACTACAGATCTGCAATGTCAGAATGTGGCCCTACTGGGCAAATAATACAAAGTATGCCTTGCATATTAATATATCTCCCTCAGTTGCTTCTATCAATGGAGAAGAACTGCTATAGCTTTTCTAAAGTGAAAATTTTACGTTTTTTATTTAATTGTTTTCTATCGGTAAACACCTGTTTGTAATGATTTACGATTGCTTTTATTTAATATGCAACCAGTATTTAATAAATATTTCCACAGTCAGTATTTAAATTTATGTAGCATGTCCTCAGTTCAAACCCTGTTGGTCTTCGTTAAACTTCTGACTGAGACACTTTACTGTCACTGTCTCACTTGTGGCCTGTGGCTTCATAGCTCTGTGTGACTGTTTCCTACAGGCTACATTTTGTACTGTATGTAAATGCTGAGGACACCATTAATATCATGTGTGATCCATTGTGAGTGACCTCACATACATTTGATTTTAGATGCATAGAGACGTTATCATATTTGTCCATAGACAAAATTATGAAAAACTGCAACAGAAGTTGACAAATTTTTAGCAAATAGATTGCAATCATTGTAAATGCATAAACTTAAGCACAATTACTTTGTCAATTTTGTTTCATGTAATTCTGGCAAGAAAAACGTCCAAATTGTCCAAAACATTCTGAAATTGCCAATTAATCGGGTGGTCTTTTTTTATTTTTTATTTTTCTCTGTATTCTCAACTGTTAACTTTAATGTACAATCTATAATTGCAGCAACACTAATCAGGGAAAGACTATTGGGTTTCACAGCCATTAGATGCAGAATTTACCTTGCACTTTTAATACATGCTGTTTCTCTTATGCCGGGTTCAGATTACATATCAGATTTTGGTTTGATCCGGTGGTGGTTCGTAAACCGCAATGGCCGTCGAGACATGGAAAATAATCTTGTTATATAGTGGCATTCATAGACAACAACCGACATCGTGTCCAAAAGACTAGGGCTACCAGGACGGAGTAAAAAAAAAGATAAATCCTAGCGAATGATAGCAGAGGCACTTTATTGCTGGAATTAGCATTCAAGGCATAGTTAACTTTAAAATAAAAAATCTGTCATATACTCACCCTCAAGTTGTTTTAAACCTGTATGAGTTTCTTTCTTCTGCTGAACACAAAGGAAGATATTTTGAAGAATGACGTTAACCAAACAGTTAGCTGGTCCCATTGACTGCCATAGTATTATAATTTTTTTTCTATTATCAAAGTATATGGCTACCTTCAACTGTCTGATTACCAACATTCTTCAAAATATATTTTTTGCTCAACAGAAAAAAGAAACTTGTACAGGTTTGGAGCAACATGAAGACGAGTAAATTAGGAATTAAATTACCGGATACCGAATCCTACTCCCATCCTCAGTCCATTAACACAGTAAACACATTAATGAAGTAAACTACGTCCACAGCAGTGTATTTATTTTATTTTAATTGTAAAAAAATAAATAGGTAACATTATGCCAGGATGACAAGTGGGGAAAACTATTTTGACAATTGACCGTAGGCCTATGTGTACCTTGTCTCAAGATCCAATCAATATCCAAAATATTCGCTTTTTATTAGCCTCACTTTGCCGTACTGAAAGTTTCTGCATTTTGGCGAACGGTCCACCTACTAAACGCCTTCCCGTAATCAATGGTGGTGAAACGTCGACCACCGCAAGCCTAGGCTTCGGTTCGGGGAAAAATCGAATATTCGGCCGAATCTTAGACCTCACGTACATCGTTAAATGTGGCAAGCGATGATTGGCTGTGAGACATGTAGTCTGACATGTTTCTTCTCCACGACAGAAGAATTTAGGATTTAAAATCACAATCTGACACAGTGACTATCGTAACGGACACAGATATTGTGTAGTCTGAACCCGACATTAAAGACCGCATTTTAGATCAGGTGAGATTGAGTAAAGATTTGTATGCACTGAAGGATTTTAAAGCATTTGCTCCGTTTATTGGGATATTTGGTTGTAGTGTTCATCTGTATGGGGTTAATCTGCGGAAATGACTGTTTTCCAAGGTTGTTTGTGTAGGTTTTTCTCAAGTAATGGTCCTGACATATTGAACGGTTTAATCCCCACCCCCTTTTCCTCTGTTCAGTATTGTGCTTTATAAGATTCTGTCACAGGATTGGACAAACTTATGTTACAGGTTGTACTAATATTGTCATTCCAAACAAACTAAACTGTGATATCCTTAATTCAGTGCGAGAGTTTTCATGTGTTAATGTTTAGTTAAAGTCAAAATTTCTGTAGTAAAATGGCCTGAGACCTATGAATATGGCTATAATTAGGTTTTAATAAGAAATCACATCTTCAGTACGTTTTCATGTCCATTTCTCTTGTGACTAACAGATGCTCAAAATAATAATTAGTTTCTGAATTATTTGTCCAACCCTGTGTACTGTAACTCCAGTGTCCACCGAATCACTAGAATCAAGTGTGTCATTAACTTTTTTTTTTTTATCAACTCCTAGAAATTTAGCTTCTAGGTCACATTATGCATAAACTCAATGGTAGAAAACTGTAAATGATCATTGCATCGTAAATATAAAATGCTTTTTGCATCGAGGGTAATCAAAATTTAAATTGATTGATTTGATGCTTATTCTCAGAGGTGCAGTGGACACTGTATATTTTATTATGTGCTTCACAAAAAGTTGTTCTCTTGGGGGGGAAATAATATTTTTCCTGTTGTAGCAAAAATACAGAACTTTAATTTAGTTTAAATGTAATTGACTAGTTAACTGCTCTAAAGAAACTTAAATGATTTGATGATCGTTTGGAAAGAAAATCAGTGAAAGGCTAAATAAAATGTAGTATCTTTTAAGTAGTTAACCATGTGAGTCATTAAGTCATGATTGAAGGATTGTTTTGGCGACGTTAAATTTGAATGTTCTGTTTTACTCCTTTTTTTTTTTTTTTTTTTTTTAGATGTGAAAATATTCAATTAGAAATAGATATGAAGTGTAAAAAATGAGCACTGATGAGCTGGATCACTTCTGCTTATAGAATTATAATTTACCTGTGAACTTGATTTTGTGCAACTAGAAAGAAAAAAAAACTCAATTACTACGAGTTAACCTTGTTTAAAGCCTTAAGAGGTCATACATGTTTTACACCCAGTGAGACAAACCAATCAGCCAATATGTCAAATCAGTATCCTAATACATACTGTCTAGCTTATCTAGCTCATGCAATTCAACTGAATAAAGAGAATGCATGTTCTTTTAAGTCATATTCAAAATGTTAAATTATCCTCATCTTGTTTTTGTTTTTTCATCAAATGAGATAAAATGTGCCCTAAAAATACAAAATCGGCTGTGTTGACGACACAGATGCTGATTTGTATGAATTTGTGTTTGATTGATTTGTCTCAGTGGGACTAAAAGCCATATATTTTTATATGACTTTAATACATATTTTGACAACTGGTTAACTCTTATGAATTACAGTTTTGATGTGAGTTATTGTGCGTCTGGATACTTATAAGGTTTATAATTTTCATGAAAGAATGATAATTTTGCTATTGACCAAGTAATCCGAGTGAAAGTGAAGTATTTTCTCAGTTGTCGTGTTGAGTACATGTTTCATAGTTGTGCATGCCAATGTCTATGCTTTTGTGTCATATTTTCACACTGTATTGATGCACTGATTCCAGGGGCTTGTCTTAAATAGTGTTGTATGTTTTTAGCATTTACAGTTATCACTGACTACATTTACATGTGCACCAGTAATGTGATATTTCCCAATAATTAGAGTAGGTCTTAAATTGCAGCAAGATGTTTACATATTAATGCCATTAGTGCACAGGACAAATAATACTCGCATAAAGTAAGCTTGTTACTGGCCAAGCTCTTCCAGCGCGATTTCTTCATCAGTTCTCTTTCAATTTCAAAGTTATTGTCTATCAATATACTGCATTATAGGTATGCCCTTTAATAGTCGACGACAAGAGGCTTAGTCAACCTAATTTTAATTAACTTTTAAGTCGCTTCTTTCTTCAGGACCCGCACATGCACATGCACACTTCGATCACTGGAATAGATGCGATTAAAGTCTTTACATGCCTGTTTATTGCCATTTAAAATCAATATCCACCACATTTTACTACGATTATGGTTGCTACGGTTATTAGCTTAAATTAATTGAATCGCAATATTGCCTAAATCTCATTGTGTTCACATTGAGGGTGCATGTGAACGTAGTCACTGTTCTCCCTGACTGCAGTTAATATACTTTTGTACCTAATTCTGTGCTGATGTGAAACTAAATTATTACATTCAAGTATTACCCTATATTGCTATAATCAATATGAAACTAATTGCCCCTTAGGCTGATGCTGTTATAAAATTGATTTCACGTTTGCATGCCTGTGTATGTCTGGGACAGTCTGAGCGTGTGTAGATGTAGAGGGGAAAAACATCTGTGTGTGTTTCTGGGTTCTGTGCCCCAAAACAAACTGCCACCTTCGTTTTGACACCTTTCAGCTGAACGCAAGAGGAGGAGGAGAGACGTCAGGAGCAACGTGGATTCATCCGACAGCATCCCGCATCGCAGAGCGCTGGACTCCGGACACAAGGAGAGTTCTGTCAATACTATATACTCACTCTTAATTCCCAACAGCTCTCGTTTTATTTTTTACTTTTATTTGGAAGTAGCTGTGTGCTAAAGTCAGTTCAGCTTTTGACAAATTATTTGCCTGCTCATTCGAAACACAGAAAAACTTTCCGACTGCTATAATGTTGTAAATTGTCAGTTAGCTAGATTTGTTTTTATAGGAACTTTTTTTTTTTTTCATGTTTCTCCCCCCTTTCCCCCTCGTCCATATAATGTTTGTAAGTGTCTTTTGCCTTGATTATTAAATAGAATCTGTGTTGTAATAAAGTGTGTACTGGGGTTGTTGCTTGTTCATAATTTAGCTTTATACTTGCCATTTGGGTCAATCTCCATTTTAGCCAAAAGACTTAATTGCTCAGAAATGCACATTTCCTAAATTTGTCCTTGACCATTTTTTTTATCTTTACTTTCTATAAATGCTGTGCCATTGTGCCTTTTCTAGTTTTACCCAATTTCAGGAGTTTCTATGCAGTGGTCTCAGTGTTTAAAGAGGTGAACGTGAGGTTTTGGGTAGATTTATCATTCATGTTCATATTCCAAATTATTTGCCAAATCATGTAGGGTTTTATCTTTCCATGAAACTTTTCAGTGGTTTTCTTGATTGTAATTGGAATTACACAATTCAAATATGTGAAATGCTCCTAATTTTTGTAGTCAATTTATTTTAAGAACAAAAATCACTTGAGTCATAAATATTAATACAAAATACTCAGCATTTGTAATGTATCTGACACGTGTACATTTCTTTATGCATATATCTCATGTTCATATATATGTGTGTGTGTATATACAGGCCATATTGTAATTTGTCCTTTATTACTGTTTGGTTCTGCTAATTTAAAATTTAAACTTGAGATTTATGCAAATTGACTAATGCATTGTATGGATTTATCTTAATTTCTCAACTTGTCTGTCCCGTGTAAAAAAGTTAGATTTTAGATAAATTGTCTCACTTCACTTACGGCAATGTTTGCCAGTGATGTAATAAGCAGTGTGGGCAACTAGTCTGTCAAATGACCATCACTGCTTACTGTAAATATGCAAGTACTTTATTTTGAAACTTTGAATGCATAAATAGATTTGAGAGATGCACTTGGACTATGGGGTGTTTGTCACACTGACCGCTGTGTGCCTGTGCATTGGCCAGGTTTCATCTTTTGAACAACAGAATATAAGATTCATGTTAACACAATTACTCCCTTGTGGCCTGTGTTTTTAATGGTTTTTCCAATGCAACTAGAGTAAGTTCAATGCTAGTTTCTAGTGAGGTTTTTTGCAATTGAGTACTCTGAAGTGGACGATGGACTATAATCTGGGTTCCTGTTCCCTGACTGAATCATCTGGACTGAGAGGTAAGTCAATTTTGCTTTGTATATATCTCATAGAAGTTGATACTGCTATGTTTTCGTTGACCCAAGCATTACAGCTCTTTGAATGGACATTTTTTAGTAATATTGCTAGTTACACATTGCAGTTATGCTTAAACTATATTCAGGACCTAATGTTGGATGGCCTTCTCTCTGATGTATTTTTTTTATTCATTGTTCATAGAAAGTTGAGGCAGTTCAGTCCACATATTATTATTAAATTCGTGATTAATCTGATTTCAAAATATTTTTGCCAATCAATAAATTTTTCCCACACTAGATTTGTCTTTTTTCTTGTCTTGTATGTGTTTTCTGTTTTTAGTGCTTTGGGGATTAAAAGTCCTGGAGAGGCATAATCATTTTATTTGTAATTTTGTGCCTTGAAGTTTAAAATGGACTACTACAATACTGTAGTTCTGAGAGAGGATTAGTTCTGGTCAATCTGATAATTAATATTTGGGTGAATTAAATTAAACTGTTACAATAAAAAAGTAGATGTATGAATGACTGGACTGTATCATATTTAAAAGTATGTGGCCATATGAGGGCGCCATTTAAACTCTAATTATGATATACGATGTCATGATTTGATCAGCAACAGACTTACAGAAATAAGTCACCTTGTCCTGAAGGAGGCTATTTGGTCAAATGTTTAATGAAACCTGATCCTGAATATGGGTCAGGTTAACTTTACTATACAAACTAGGTTGCAAAGCCAATATAAATAAAAGGATATGTTCAAACAAGTTTTAATTATGTAATCTTTAAAAATGAAGGGTGCGATGATTTTGGGAACTAGGCTGAAGGTGTAGTCAAATTATGGGTGTGAATGTTACTGAAATAATGTTGCTCTGCTATGATAGATTACCTCGAGCAAATGCGCATGAACACACACTGCTTGAGCAATTCCTGCAGATAATGCACTGTGGTCGCACACTTGACGATAGTTAAGCGCCTTTGGTTAATGCAACAAGATAATAATGTGTGGACTAATTGTGCACTACAGAACACTACAGTAACACAAAACTCTATATTCCCAGAAACTATGACTCACTGTGGTAATGCAGTAGTTGCACAGAATGTGTCTGGGCTTGCGCTAACTTGTCTGGAGGTCAGATATATTTCTGTCTAATCTGTTTTTTGTCTACTCGTGATCCCAGTAAGGGTGCTTTCCTAAAGTAGCCAATAACAGTGCAGGCATGCTCCTGAGTTTTTCAGACGATTCAGAATTGAACGCCTCATTCTGAACCAGAGATGACCTTGATTGTGCATTGAACAAACTTTATTCTCGACCGTCTGACATTAGGTGAGCATATAAAGTGCTCTGGACTCACCCAGCTGAGAAACTGATGTTCTGAGATTTCAAAGTTTCTAAAGCGTTAAAATGTCTCGTCGTGATTGTACGTTATTCAAAAGGTTAAAAAACCTATTTTTAGTCGCATTGTAGCTGTACAACATTCTTTGAACGTTTACGCGTATGTGTAATATTCCAAGAAGGTTCATTTTAACATTCTACTATTACAAACTATAACGTTATAAGAATGTTCTGAAAATGTTCTCAGAACGTTTTCTCTCAATGTTATGAGAACGTTCAAGTAGAAACATCACACAGACATTCTAAGAACGTTTATCTCAACGTCTTAAGGGTGCACATTAGCCTACATATTTATAATGTTATAAGAACGTTCTATAAATATAATTTAAATAATGTTTTAACTTAGCATTTGCATATAGGAAAAGAGACTCAATGAGGTCAGTTGTTACACTGTAAATAAATAGGCTATACAAGTTTTTTTTTTTGAAGCTGTAAAATAAAGTTTATTGGAGTAGCCTACGTTTTACAAGAAAATTCTATTTCAAACTTGTATGTTTAATTCAACGTGTCACTTGCCATTTCTTTGCAAATGTTAGTACAATTCACTAAGCAGTTTCTAAAATTGTTTCAAAGTGAATCCCAGCCCCCTTTTTTTTGCACACCCATCAAAATGTGAACAGGTTGCTTACACTAACAAAGCTTAGTTACAAAAGAGGGCGAGGAACATTTTAACAATCTATAGAACCTTCTATAAAGAACTTTCAACTATAAAGAACCTTTTGTGCAATAAAAAGATTATTCCTCGTGGACCAATGGCTATAAAGGACCTTTATTTTTCTAAACTTGATTCTGCCTTAATCATGACGAGTAATCGCTAAGATAACATAACGTCTTATTAATTAGAGGCATATTGTGCAAGTATATTCAACTGGTGTAGATCATGGTGTATATTCAACTGGTGTAGGCTAGATCATGCAGATTTGCAGATTTTTATTCCGGTAATCGCTATCTCATGTTCTTCATCTTACCAACAGCGTAAAAGAATGAAAAAAAAACAAAAAAAAAACATGCAGGCAACAAATAGTTTTCAGATAAGAACAAAAATGTTCTTTTGCTTCAGTTGTAAAACACTGCATGTTCCACCATTATCTGTTAATCATTGCTCTGATGAATGACTTTTGTGATACGAAAACATGTGACTTTTTATTTCAATTTTGAGCAAAATATTGATAGGCAAGCTGAGTTATGGCTATCCTTAACGATGAATAATAATACTGCAAGTGCAAGTGTGCTTTTGAGTAGGCTACTTATGAATTATTCAGTCTTTAACCTAGAATCCATCAAAGCATTATAAGCATTCTTTAGGTCTGTTTAAATCTTCGATATATATTTTCTTTCAGTAATGAAAGCCACTTTTACAGTCTCATTTTCTCTATAGCAGTGGCTTTGTGTGGCAACACCTAGAACACCTTGTCTTCAACACCTAGAAAAAATGTAGGCTACTCAACTAGTATATTGTGTTGGTCAAGTTACTTAAAAAAAGTAATTAGTTATAGTTACTAGTTACTTCTCACAAAAAGTAACTCAGTTAGTAACTGAGTTATATCATTACAAAAGTAACTAATTACCAGGCAAAGTAACTATTGAAAAAAAAACTTAAAAAAAGAAAAATTTAAATATGTGAAATATCTTGGATACCCCCAATATTAAATATGTTAAATGAATGAAATGGACACTAGAACAAATTATTATTATAAAACATTGATGGTTTAGAACTTTTAATATTTATTGCACAGACCACAACTGGCCAACAAATCCAAAAATAAATTACCGGTATGCTTCTTAAGAAATGTACCAAAAATAAGTACTAAAAAATATACATACACATACACTCTTTGTAGTGCAAATTAAAATAAACTTACAACTGGTAGACATAGGCTACTAGCCTACTTGAAGTATTTTCTTCCTCACAAATGTAAACAGTTTAACTAAAAGTGTTCTCAATATAATATTGAACAATGTACCAACATAAATAATAATAATAAAATCTAATATTTTGGGGGTTTATTTGTATAACCTACAGAGAACGTCATCATCAGAGGTTATTTAAGCCAAATTCTAGTCGTGTTTGCCGCACGTGTTCACAACCGGTCAAACAAAGATGTTTTCTTTGAACGTTCCCTGCAGGTTATTTTGGAGTTTTATTTTATAACCATGTAAACTAATTAAAACGTTGCAGATGATAAACTATATTATGCTCGGACATAGGCCTACTCGGTCTCTCTCGCGAACTGTCGAGCGCGCTCTCGGATGGACACACTCCGGTCTCTCTCGCGAAATGTCCAGTGCGCTCTCGGACGGATCACACTCGGTCAATCTCGCGAACTGTCCAGCGCGCTCTCGGACGGACACACTCGGTCTCTCTCGCGAACTGTCCAGCGCGCTCTCGGACGGACACACTCGGTCTCTCTCGCGAACTGTCCAGCGCGCTCTCGGACGGACACACTCGGTCTCTCTCGCGAACTGTCGAGCGCGCTCTCGGACGGATCACACTCGGTCTCTCTCGCGCGCTGACGACGTTCGCTTCGCTTTTGTCCAGTCCGGCGCCTCGAAACACACACACACCAGAGAAAAGAGTTTGCAGTTCCTATGGCGGAGAAAAGAGCCCGATCGGATGAAAACCGCTTCAGTGAACTCAATTATAGTAACGGCGCATTTTATTGTCAGTAGGCTAACGGTAACTGCGTTATTACGGAGGAAACAGTAATTAGTTAGATTACTCGTTACTGAAAAAAATAACGCCGTTAGTAACGCCGTTTATTTATAACGCCGTTATTCCCATCACTGCAGCAGGCCCACTGCATTTTTTCCTGCGCAATATCAATAGCGTGAAGAGTTTAAGGTTTGTGTCCTTTAAGCCTATAGAAAGCTAATAAGCATGTGGGGAAAACTTTTAAATGTAGCCTAAAAACTTAAACGTACTAGCCAATTTACAGAATCACATTATTAGAATCTATTATAGAGTTTAATTCCATTTAAAAACGTTTGTGTTTATTATATTGTTGAAGGTTGAATCTGCAATAGCATGTGAAGCTGATGAATTTGTCAGCTGATGAAATAGCTACAAACAACTCTAACCAGTCCTGAATAAGGGAGTGCAAAGCCAGAAACTTTTAGTTTAAGCTTGTGTTGAGTGTGTGTTTGGAGTCACACCCAGTTCTCTCTTTCACACACACACACACACGCGCGCTTGTGTCTCCATCAGCGCTGCGCCAGAAGCGCGTTCACTGCAGCTCTGTGGCGCGCGCACACGAGAGAGAGAGAGAGAGAGAGGTTGGGAACATCTTCACCCGGCGTGATTCATGTTCAAGGTAAGGCAAGATATTCTGCTTTCTACTGTTTGAGAAAAAAATATAGATTGACTTTTTAATCCCGGATTTACCGTTATAAGAGAAAACGCGTCGCGGTTTGTTGACGCATCCTTGAGGAAGAGAATGCGCTCAGTTTGTGTTTAATCATGATGGTCTGGATGCGTTCACATGTGGCTTGATAACAGATTTAGGTTGTTTTGGATCTGAATTCTTGAGGAGTGAAGGATGTCAAATCTATTAAGCAGTCTATCGACCCGGGGCAGCTCTCAAACCTTGTATAGGGACGCGTTCTTGATGCGGTGCGTCTGGTGGGCGTCTTTTGCCGCTGCGTTTTAAGATGGTCTGTCAAGAAGTACAACTTTGACAATCAACGCGTTTAGTTCTAGCTGATTTTAAATTCCCGGACGCGTCATGTGCGCGCGTTAGCGGCGTTTGACGCGGGTCTGTCGGCGGACGCGTCATCAGCGGTGACCGCTGTCACTATATAATAATCAGAGTAG
This sequence comes from Phoxinus phoxinus, assembly GCF_949152265.1. NCBI lineage: Eukaryota > Metazoa > Chordata > Actinopteri > Cypriniformes > Leuciscidae > Phoxinus > Phoxinus phoxinus. The sequence goes on from NC_136884.1 coordinate 3,500,737, forward strand.
TGGTTAAAGTCTTCTATCTTACTGTGGTTTCTAGTCACATCAGTGTTTTAATATGAGCTGCGGTGGCGGGTTCAGGAGAAAGCATGGATGAATGTGTGCGCGCGCGGCGCCAAAGCTTCAGTTCAAATGTTTCAGTGAAGCACAAATGATTCTTGAACTGTTGAGGTTTGGCGTGATCGAAGCATTCTTGCTACACTACTTGAGGATGAATCTTTTCCGGGTTCTATTTCATCCCAAAATCAAAAGAAAAAGTTATGTTTTGTGTTAAAAAATAAAGTCAAAATCTTCTCAAATGTAGGCTACTTGAGAGTCATTAATCGTTACAGTGCCAAATAATATATCTTTTTTTAATTAATGGTTTTGGGGTGGAATATGTGATCTGGGCATGTTTTTGAAAGGTTCATCATATAGGCTACCCTACTCTAGTTGATGGCTGAAGAGACATTTGTGTGCTGCAGAAACAACATTAAATAGAAACTGTTCAATATTCAACAGACCGTATACAGCATACACTCTCACATACCCCTGTGTATATATATAGAGAGCTCAAGTACAGTAGAATGTAGGGAGACATGCCAGCAAGTTCATACTGTCACGGCACGTGTGTAACGCTGTGCTTTGACTAAAAGAGCTGTGCTATATATGATGTCTGCTCCCTTATCTGGACCTTGATACTGATACTGCAGGAGACAGACAGACAGACAGACAGACAGACAGGGCCATCTGCAGATAGTGAGCCACAATCGGTGTCAGTTACGTCATTCATTCAGAAATGTATCCAATGATAAACCTGCAGGAGTGAGACAGATCCATGATAAGGTGTAGCCTATGGAGGGCGTTTTTAATTAGGCCTAAATCCAATATTTTTATAGAATATTGCAGCATATACTCTAAAAAACGCTGGGTTGTTTTAGCCCAATTTTGGGTCAAATATGGACAAACCCAGCCATTGGGTTACATTTTTAAATTGCATTTTTGATCCAACGTTTGGGTTTGTCCTATTTGACCCAAAATTGGGTTAAAACAACCCAGCATTTTTTAGAGTGTATATTATAAATAATCTGTACTTATACACATCAGTATTATTTTAAATTCATTAACTTGTGTTTACTTGCGTGAGGGCGGGGCAACCTGTCACTCACACGAGATCGGCCAATAGCAAACCACAACCATCTAATCAATCGCCATAGACAAAATCAAGCACTACATTGGCTCTTGTTCCAGAAGCCATTGCACTTGGATATACGTCACACAATAGGGAAGAAAAGATGAGTGCAACTCCTCTTTCATGCTGATTGTTGTTGAATCCTCATTGTCAATTGATCTGTCATCATACTGTATCTCTGACCTTTAGTTTGATCTGTGTTCTCTTTACCCCTGAACACACTCCGACAGCATATCAGCAGTGTTCAGCACTGAGACCTCAAGGCGAGGATGTTGAGATTAGAGCTGACTTGATGATCAGCAGGCCTTCACGGGTCACACTGAGAACAAATGAGGGGGGTGAACCCAAGAAGTGCGGACCACCAGTATATTTAGACGTATGAATCTGTGGTATTCACTCTTAAAACGGACACGGAGTTAAACGCAGCATAAATAATTCTCGCCTCTTTAACCATCTTGACGCTGTGAAGATGGTGTTATGTGATGTGTTGCTTCTTATGCATAAGGTGAAAGTCATAACAGGAGCGAAGCGGATCAGATTCAGCATTCATTTACATAGAACCAAAGCCTAAAACCTAAACTTGAACCAGGATTAATAGTTAACAATAATAAAAAAAAATATATATATATATATGACAACTTTTTTTATTAGTTAGCAACATTTTTCATTTTAATTTCATTCATTATGATGCTCTAGAATAACTAAAACTGAAATCAAATAATAAAAAGCATGGAGAGATAAAAAAAAACCTTGAAAATTACAAAACATTTACTTTTACTAAAACTTGAACTAAAAATTAAACAGAAATACACTCTTAAAAATAAGGTTCCAATAGGTGGTTTATTGCAGTCATGTCATAGAAGAACCATTTTTGGTTCCTCAAAGAACCATTCAGTGTACAGTTAAAAATAACAAAAATATTTGTCTGAAGAACATTCTAAAAAAATCGAAAGAACCTTTTTCTACTATAAAGAATCTTTTGTGGAATTTAAATATTCTGTGGATGTTAAAGTTGTTGAATTGTTCTTCATGGAACCATATATTCAGATAAAGATCCATTGAGTGTATAAGAAAGAAATGATACTCGAATGCTATTATTTTGTTCCTGGCCTACAGTTATTAGCTGAGGATGTAGTGCTTATATACATCGCACAGTCCTGTTCTCTTTTTACTCATAATAGATTTTGTAGTCATTTTAACGGTGTATTTCCCTCTGGACTGGACTATAATTAATGTGACTTGGAGCTGCTATTTATACTACAAGCCTAATTAGCCAGAACCACTTCTGACAGAACCGCTCGACTAGCAACAATCAAGTCCTGCCCTATTAAACAGGTGAATTATTGATGTATTTATAGGAAGTAGTTGTTCTTTGGGGCGGCTCACTGTCGCCTCACAGCCTGAAGATCCCGGACATGTTCTCCCTGTTTCTGCGTGGGTTTCCTCCGGGTGCTCCGGTTTCACCCATACAATCACCAAGAGTCGGAAATTACTGAAATGGTGATAGATAGACTGTAAACCCGAATAAGTTGGGAGAACTCAAAACATTTAAGGCATTCTATTTTTTAAGTTCTGAAATTCAAAGTTTAAGTCAGCAGAACTAGCAGATTTTTATTTTGTACTTAAACATTTCAAGTTAAGAACGATTAAAATGTTTGAGTACACTAAATTCATACAATTAACTTAAAACTTTCATGTAATTTTCAATGTTTATACACATTTATTAGTATAAACTTTCTTAGCTTTAACAAGCTAATCTGCTAACATTCTAATTTGCTAACATATTAGCAATTGTATGTTTTACAGAAGCACTTGCTGTATAAGTGTAACAATATAAAAGTATTTGCTCTCAAATCAAGCGCATGCACCACTCGTCACCATGATGGTAACTATCCTAAAACCAACATTAACAGAAATTATTCTAAATTAGCATAACAAAACATTAATCACTACTAAATCTCCTACTTAACATTAATCTTGCATAAAAAAACCCTTTATATTACACTTAATTTTAGCATTTACTCTCTCTTTCGAGTGCCATCGGCAAAGCATGCTGGGAAATAGACATCCCAGTCTAAGTTTGTCTAAATTAAAATAAATAGTTTCATAAAACTCAAAACAATGAAACAGTTCAGTTTACTTAAAATATATCAGTTCTGTGAACTTGAAAGAAGAAAGAAAGTGCTAAATACTCATAAAATTTCATTTAACTGAACTAATTAGTTTAATTTAAGTTTGTCAAACTCAAACCAATTAATTATTTTGAGCGTTAGGGTTTACAGTGAGATAAATAGATAGTCATTCTTTCATTTATTCATTCAGTTGCTAGAGCATTGGTAGGGTGTTTTTTTACTTTCTCAAGTGTCTGTGATATTCTCGTGTCTAGATGTCTCTGGTTTATTCTTCAGTGAAAGTTTATGGGATTTTCTATGGGAAAATACATATTTAAATGAATAAATAAAACAAATACATTTTTTGAGCTGAAAATGCATAGCAAAGCAAGTTTTTGTGAGCACCCTACAATCCAGACTCCCAAATACAGCTCTGCTTCATGTTATTTGAATATTAAAAACATGTTATTTGAAAACATGTTATTTGAATATTTAAAGTGACGAATGCCCATGTTTTAATGTAACCCAATGAATCCATAACCTCAAACAGTCATACCTGCTCTTCTGTTTGTGTCCCAACGCCGCCTTTAGTGTCTGACGTGCTAAAATGTTTCAGGAATGAATAATATCGACTTACAGAACATGCATGCTTTCACTTCAGTAACCTGCAGGGCAGGTCAGGCTATAGAAAGTATTTCATGCGTTGCTTTTGCAATCAGGAAACAATGTACGTCAAAAATCATCGGTAGCCTAGGTGACGGTGTTTTTTTAGAGCTCCTCATTTGTTCGACTTTCATGTTTTGAGGCATCTTGAGCTGCTGCATTCTCTGATGTGAATCATTATACAGTGGCTCAGTGAGTGAGGAGTGAATGAAGGTTGTTGTGAACTTGGTTTCTTTATAAGAAAGGATTTATGTGACGAAAAACGACATTATTTAGTAAATGCATGTTTTAAGAAAATGCAAGTTTCAGAATCTTGTCAAAAAATATTGCTTGTTTAATTAGTTCCCGCCCAAGGCATTCACAGGATAAAGGGGCGGGGCCTGCTTGAGTTAGTTAGTAGTGTGTTGAAACTGGTGGTTATGGTAAGGGGCGGGACATTTCCCGAACACACTCGAAGCGTTTGACCAATCACAACACACGGATCCAGCCGACCAATCAGAGCACAGTGTGTTTTTCAGAAGGAGGGGCTTCATAGAGGCAGGAACTAAACAGAGCGTTACTGACAGACTGGGAAGAGAGGAGCCGCAACAATGGAGAATATGGGAAAAATAATGTAGTAGAGCCCAAAGACAAAATTAAGACTTTGAGGCATAATTAGTCCCTCTTTAATAATGAAAGGTTCTTTATTGGCATTGATGATTCAATGAAGAACATTTAACATACACTAAACTTTCCATGTGATTGACATATTGACGTTTGCTTCCGCAAACTCCACTGATAAACATGGATTGTATTGTGCTAGACTTTAAAGTGTATTGTTCTAATGAGATGTCATTATTGGCCATCTCTTAATGTACATTGAACAGTGAGTGTTTGAGTCATGCATTAGCTAATGATGTTAGCAATCTGCTCTCGCTGTTCCCAGGGGATATATAACTGATGTAGGGCGAATCAATCAACACACACACACACACACACTCTCTCAATGCTGTGATGGCAGCGAGTAAACATGCCTACTATCAGTAGTATTAGTTTGTCGTATAACTTTCTGAACTTTGAAATGTATTCCTGAGATCAAAGCTGAATTTTCAGCATCATTACTCCAGTCTTCAGTGTCACATGATCCTTCAGAAATCATTCTAATATGCTGATTTGCTGCTCAAGAAACATTTATGAATATTATCAATGTTGGGTCAAACACACAAATCTCCCTAAAGGTCTGGCTTCATCACATCTCAATATACAGCATCAGTGACATTTGGACAAGTGAAATGTCTTCCCCATAGACGTCCACTGCAAGTGCATTACAGTGCAACTCTTATCAACCTACAACTGTGATGATGATAAAGTTTAACCTGTATTGACCCTGCAACAGCCCTCTTAAACTGTAATCGGTAATCCGTGCGGATCTCAACAGATCTGAAATCCTCTTCCTGTTTGGGAAGCTTGTTTCCCGTGGGCTCATGCTTTTGTACGCAGTGTCCTTTATAACCCCAGACGAGGTTATGTTTGCTGGTGAGAGTGATTGTGTGTTTGATTGCTTCATGTTTGTTTCTTCATTCCTGGAAGAGCGCAGAAACAGACGCCCAGATAAAGTTGCTTCCTGTAATTCAAGCCCTAAAATAAAAAGACTTAGTTGTGGTGTATTGTATCATATCGCCGCTGGAATACAGCTCGTAGCTGTATCGTATGTGCATAATAAATCACACCGGTGTTGCTGGTGTATGTTTGCATGTTCATGTGTGTTAAAGAGGACCTACTACGCTTTTTGACATGTTCATCTTTCTTTAGTGTGTAAAGTTGCTGTTTGAGCATGACAAATGTCTGCAAAGTCACTCACAAAGGAAGATATTCTTTATATCAGTAAACAAGTTTATTTGTAATTGTGTGTGATTTCTGTGTAATGTGTGTGCATCGAATCATGAGGAAATCACTTTAGGAATAGTTTTAGGAAACGCATTTCTTTTTCAGCCGGATTAAACTGAAAGCTGCTAAATGTACAGTTGTTTAAAGCTCCTAAAATAATCACTTATGCAAAGACAGGGCAAACTCAAGACATAGAGGCTCTTGTCTTTTTACACATGGTGTTAAGATGCGTTTTAGTCGATTGGATCACTATTGGAGGACGCTAAACGGGGTCTAAAATGTGTTGAGCTTGTCCACTTTCAACCACTTCCAGAGGTAGACGAAAACGCATTTGACCAGATTTGATTTCATAGTCGATTTGATTCATGTGGTCGAATGTGTTCAAACAGCCACAAAAGACCATCTTCTCTCCGTCTACTGACTAAATGTGGGAACAATATGGGAAGCGAGGCCAGGCGGGATTTAAACTTGCTGGAGACCCAAGTTTGGTTTGAATACGAAACATCAAACATTTAAAGGTTTGAAACCTCAAGCATCAGAGCTCATCGTGCTGGTCTTGTTTCCGAGGCGGTGTGCGTCCGCGCAGGAAAGAGGATGTTGTGTTTGTTCAAAGCGTCTTCATGCTCTTGAGGTCACTGTCGAGGAAGCCATTCTCTGATGGAAATACCTGTAGGGCTTTAGGAAAAGTTAAGAGGAACTGATATTCCTCAACTAGTCCCAAAAATCAAATGCCATGATGCTGTTATTCAATCAAAACATTGTGAACTTCTACTTAAAACACAGAAGTAAATGCGCTTGGGTGAATTTTAATTCAGTTGTTAACACCATGATCATGACGTATAGGCAAACACATACCCAAAACTTGCATACACACATATGTGACGGATGCAGGAAAAATGGAGGTCCAACATCTCGCTCTACAAATACGTGTCGAGTGCAGAACTCCTCCGTCACACAGGATAATGCAGAAATCTCTGGACCATTTCAACATCGTATGAATACCTCCGGCATTTCTGTCACTGGTTTTGATGTTATTGTTGTGTCACATTCAGAGTGATTCAAAAGACGGCTTGAAATCCGAGCCAGAGCGTCCTAGAAACATCTGTAAAAATCTGAATGGAATCGCATTTCAAACCACTTGTGTGTCCGGTTTCATGTGTTTTTCTGCTGTTTAAAAACACATCTGGGTTTCTGGGTAAAAATCTTATTTTTGTGTGAAGTCTGAACATTGCAATGTATCATGCACTGTAAAAGAAATTGCTGCGATTATTTATCACAACTTAAAATCCAACATTGTTTCAACTTTGAAAAGTAAGTGTTCATGCTTGACTTAAAATATTAAGTTTAGTTAACTTTAGTTTAGTTAAGATGGATATTTAAGTTATCTCAACAAGTTTTAAGTTGTTATAACTAATCGCAGCCACATTTTTTACAGTCTACAAAAATATGAAGCAGCACAACTGTTTTTAACATAATAATAATAAATGTTTCTTGAGCAGCAAATCATCATATTATACTGATTTCTGAAGGATCATGTGACACTGAAGACTGAAGTAATGATGCTGAAAATTTTGCTTTGATCACAAGAATACGTTTAATTTTAAAATATATTCACATAGAAAACTTTTTTATATTTTTTTATTGTAATAATGTTTCACAATTTTACTGCATTGTAAATCAAATAAATGCAGCCTGGCTAAGCATAAGAGACTTCTTTAAAAAAACACTTATACATCAATCCGGAGCCTGGAGGGAAAGGTAATGCAAGATTAACAAAAGAGAGGAAAAAAAAAACACTAGAAAAATGTTTCACAATTTTATGTAGGGAATCTCCCACGAGTCTGTAACGCAGTTGAGAAGATTTGAGCCTGAGGGAGAATCCTGACACCTGTGGAGTGAGAGACTGTACTGAGATCAGCTAGTAGTAGTTTCATCACATGTGTCTGAGTCTACTGTATTAAATGCCTTTCACTGTGGAAGCAGCTTGTCCAATTCAATTCACCGACCTTCAAAAATAACCTGAGATAATTGGCTCCCTGGTAAGACAGATCGCTTGTTGCTGTCTCGTACAGTGTGTGTGTGTGTGTGCGCGTGTGTGTGTGTGTGTTATAATCCTCTCAGCATTCGGTCTTCCTCATTCCAGTATTCCCAGTCTCCCGCCCTTTCTTCCTCCTCCAGGATGTGTGTGTGGTGTTTGTGATGGTTGGTGTGCAGGAGATCAGAGCTCAGATGAGGATCTGTGTGGACCGTAGTCTTGAAGAGCTCAGCAGCCGCTAGACGCCGTGCCGGGACTCGTGTCAGTGATGTAATAGCTGGCAGAAAATGTAATGAGTCATAAATCGCTGCCACCAGACTTTATTTACTTCACTCTCTTAAAGCCGAGGGGACCGGAGGAATAAAGCATGACAGACTGCATTGAGGAGATGCTATTGCTTCTGTCTAGAGCGATTTTTAAATGAAAAATGTCTATTTGTCATTCCAATTTTTAGTTTTCAATTTCAATTTTTAATCAAGTTTTAGCTTCAGTTCAGTATATTTAGTTTCTTATTACGTTTTTAGGGCTGTCAAAGATGATGCATTACTAAAATGATTTTAAAAACATTTATTTAATTTTACACATTGTATTTTTTCAATGTGTTTAACATATAGCCTAAATTTGACAAATTTAACTGTTTCATTTTATACCTGTCAGTTTTTTATGAATGTGGCTAAAAAGGCACACAAAAAAAAACAGACTTTTTTTACTTTTATTTTACTTAGTAGGAATTGTATATCTAAAATTATAATAACCTTTTATGTATAGAATATTTATATATAATTTATATAAATATATATATCATTCATTCATTCATTTTATATATATATATATATATATATATATATATATATATATATAATTATACATTTGTTTAATATATTTGATATAATTGCAATTATTTATTATATTACAGTTTTTCTCAGTCGCTTTGGTGCATTTCTCACATCACTCTTTACATTTGCACAACAGTTAATGCAGTTCTCAAAACAATTAGTACAAACTGCAAAACCTAGTTGATAACCTGCAAAAGTGTGTCACTTGCTCAAAATGGATCGCTCATTCCTCAACAGCAAGTACTCATGTCAATGAAAGTGTCAATGTCATCAAGATGAAAAGTCTTGACACCATTGCTTATGAACAAGAAAGTCAAATGGCTTAGTCATGTTTTCATTATGACAGTTTACTCTGTAAATGTTTTCCAAGGCAAAAAAGTCAGATCTTGGCGACAAAATGCTCAAGACAGCACTATATACTATTTGCACAGCCATTTGAAAAATACAGTAAAGTTACACATTACTGTATTTAGTGAGGTAACTGAGTACAAGACACTGAATATGTATGTTTCACATTTTTACTGCATATGCTCTTTGCAATTCTAATTTGTTCACAGCATTGTGCAAAAGAAAAAAAATACACCCTTATTTACAACAAACATAAACTCCCTTTGGCTAGAGCTGTGCACAACTGGAAACAATACTGCAGTATATATTGGAACTGAACATACAACATACATAGTACTGTAATCATTCATGCACATCCAGACGTTCCTCTCTGTCTGGCCACATAATTTCATCTGCATCACAGCAAATATCATCTCTTGCAATGCAATCCAAAACAACAACATGCTTGCTCAGATGGTCTCCAGTTAGACCCCTCTCATTCTCAGGGATTATGTCCCTGTAAAGAGTGTCTAACAAAGTCAGCAGATGTTGTGTGTTGTATGGAGCAAGACTGGGGATATGCCATTTATACACACCTGTTCTCCCGACGAAAGGTTTGAATAATTGAATTTACAGTGGTTCTCCCAACATTTGGCTGCACCCTTCGACCAGCCTCAGCCGTTGTGAGGCCGTGATTGACAACATTTGTACCCCTGTTGTACCCCTAACATTTGTACCACAATTGATCCACAATTGTACCCCTGATTTAATCAGGGATCCGCCTATGTACTTGGCCTCTTCTTCCCCTTCCCCGTCCTGCACCCTCACCCTCACCCTCACCCTCACCCGCACCCGCACTCTCACCCTCACCCGCACCCGCACTCTCACCCTCACCCTCACCCGCACCCTCACCCTCACCCGCACCCCTCTTCCACGAGGCTGGCCTTCCATTTCTGTCACAGTATTGTAGAAATGGTACTATGTCCTGCTTGGTTCATATATGCTTGTAAAGTGGGGGTTTATGGGATTCAGCTCTGACAGTGATTGTAGAGAAGTGGCTTATCATTGGTTGCAAATAATGCTTCACACATTCCTTCGCATCAGTGAAAGTTGAGGTTCACCTAAGATAAATTGTTCAATTTAGGAGACAATTAAAAAAATTATTTAAAAAAATGTGTAAAATTTGCTTGACAGATTTTGACAACTAGTTCAACATTTTTGTATGTAATGACTCAAGCAATGAAAGGAGGACTATTAGTTTTATATGGAATGACTATTCAGCATTCACAAGTTAATTTTGACTGACATGACATAAGCAAATGATAATGTTACAAAACAGCAGAGAGTTGTATGAAAGCAATTGATGCATGTCCAAAAGCATTCACAATTTGTTCGAAGGAATGAGAAACTGCTACTATGATGTGCACAAATGACTAAATGTTGTGGAGGTTGAACTAACTGTTGTGCAAATGTAAATAGTGATGTGAGAAATGCACCAAAGCGACTGAGAAAAACTGTATATAATTATATATTAATCAAATATTTTCTAATATATATATATATATATATATATATAATAAAATGTAGTTCATATGTGTGTGTATGTATATATTATATTATACGTGTATGTTATTGATTAAACCATGTCAGCTCTGTATAAACAAAAGCTCCAGGTTGAATGAATCTACATCACCAGTTAACCTTTTGTACACACTACTCATTGTTTATTAGTGGTGTTTGCCAAGTCAAACATTACCGTTACTATTGATGCTCACGCAAGTGTTAAACAAACATTCAGTGTGTGTGTGTGTGCAGTTCCTTTACTGAATGAGCAGACGCACAATTGTCAGCTAGTGGATGGTAAAAAAACTCTTCTAGAGCCAGTAAGAAACCACCAAGCCACCGCTAAGCATTAGCAACACTGTGAACACTTTTGCAACCACAAACTGTTACTATGGAGGGCGGGGCTAATCGTTCTCTAGTTACTCTTAACTTGTTCTCACATTAATGTCATAGAGCCAGTTGACTGTATTTTTCCGGTTGGCAGAGTGTCCTTTAAGAGAAAGTTCAGTCACACAATAGTCTCTCTGACATGTTTTGACTGGTAAATTCTCTCCGCTTCTCAGTGTCCAGGAGGAACGGCGTTCATCTGTCATACTCATCATGGCCTCGGTCTCGGAGTGGTACGCGGGGAAGAACGTGCTGATCACGGGGGCGACGGGCTTCATGGGAAAGGTGCTGGTGGAGAAACTCCTGCGCTCGTGCCCCGAGGTCAAGGCCCTGTACCTCCTCGTCAGGCCGAAGGCGGGTCAGTCCATGTCAGAGCGCGTCCAGGACATGATGAAGAGCAAGGTGAGGACAACACTTACTCACCATCCTTTCTAAGATGAGGGAAAATAAGGGGAATTTTTTTTATTGTTTTTCTTTGCTAGTTTTTAAGGCTGCACAATAATATTTTTATTTATTTATTATTATGTCAATATGACAAAATATTAATAATAATATTAGCATTATTATGAATAGAAATAACAACAATAATAATTACAATAATGTTTCATTATGATTACTATTACAAAAAATAATAATGTTGCTTTCCTACCTTGTAGGGCTGCACAATTTGTCCAAAGATTTTGTGATTTATGTATTAATATGACTATAAAATAATAATCGTAATAATGTTTTGTTGTTTTATTATGATTATTATTATTTGTATTAATTAATAATATTAAAGTAAGAAATATTGCTATTGTTTATATATATAATTAGGGCTGTCAAAAGATTAATCGCGATTAATCGCATCCAAAATAAAAGTTAGTGTTTACATAATATATGTGTGTGTACTGTGTATAATTATTTATATATATAAAAACACACACAATCATGTATATATTTAAGAAAAATTGGTTATATTTATATATAAAATATTGATATATAATATGTTATATAATATTATATAAATGTATATACAGTATATAAATGCAAATATTTCTTAAATATGTGCATGCATTTGTGTGTATTTATACATAATAATTATACACAGTACACACACACATATTATACAAACACAAACTTTTATTTTGGATGCGATTAATCTTTTGACAGTATATATATATATATACACACACTTTTTAATTTCTTCATTGTCAAAAACATTTTTTGGTGGAAAACCACATGGATCCCTTAAAGCTTCAGTTTTGCTGACAACAGCCGGTTTATAAGCGTTTCTCATTACAAATTTAGGAATATGGTTGTCGCATGTTTCGTTCCCAAATGCAAGTTATAAGCGAATCAAACTCAGAACAGACGCAGAGACGAGTCGAGCAACATTTACTGTGAACTGAGAAAATAAAGTCACCAGATCATGATCTGCTCGCGTGTAAAAGAAAAGTGCCGCTCTTCACTCTGAAACACGCAGCGCATATATATTTATTTTATTAAAAACAGCGTTTGTGCTTTGATAATCACATAACTGTATTCCTATTAAACACGCAGGCCTACTTTAAGACGTCGGGAACTGTATGTTCAGCTCACTTTAAGACATTTGCTACCTCCCTAAAACTGCGCTTTTCTCCCGTGTCAGGTTGTGCAAACAAAAGCCCGATGCAGTGCATTGTCTGGTATCTTTCATGACCATCTTTCTGTCACAGGATATTTCTGCCTTTGTAAACGGATGGAATTTGATCGCGTCCTAACTTTCAGCCAGCAGAACACGTTGATCCTTAAAAAGTTAGTTACGTCAAACCATGCAGAACCGGTGCAGGTGCACAAAGCTTTCCAGAGAAACCCTGAATCCATCTGTGTTTACTCGTATGCGGTCATCAGGGTTTATCTTTATTGTTTTCCTTGAACGTGATACTCTGAAAACTGCCAGGAAAAGTCTCCCTAGGGCCACATTGTAAAATGCTCTTTGATTGTTGCCGTAGCAACACCACCACAAACGCCACCCATCTATGCCACCGTTCAGAAGTCAAATGCATTTCCATACACACTGCGCCCGCGAGGTGATGAGTTGTGTCTGATCTCCTGCCTCAAGCGCTTATGTTTGAGGAGTGCCACATGTTTCTCACTGCATACGCTGCTCAGGACAGTTTGGAAAATGCAGCGATGACATACGTGTTTTCTTTACGTGATTATGAATGATTTGTGTATGGCCGTTTACTGTGATCAGAACATTCCAGCAAAGAGGAACGCTTAACATTTAGGATATTGTAATGGGATTTTTTGGGGGATATTGTATCGTATCGTACTCGTATAGCAACCAAATATCGAAGATGCATATAGGTCACAGAGTTTATATATATATATATATTTGTTGTTGTTGTTGTATTTCAGTTAGTTTATTCTGTTTCAAGTTTATGTTTTTAGTTTAAATTAACTATAATAACCCTTTATAGGCCTGTCACAATTACTAATTAAACATCTGTATATATCTGTATATCTTATTCAATAATAGCAATTTTTTTTGATAACCGCAATAATTGGGCAGTTTAAATTTCAATCACATTTTGCCATTCAAATGAAGGGTTATATTATATTATATTATTATATTATATTAGGCTATATAATATTATATAATATTATATTATATTAGGCTATATTATATTATATTATTTTATATTATTTTATTATATATATTATTATACACTAATTATAGAAATATTATGAACTTTCACAGTATTAAAAAAAGGCATTAAATATGGGCTTATTTTTATTATCATAATATATACGATTCCAAGTAAAAAATTGGCTTTCATTGTAAACAATACGAACAAAATAGATTCAAATTATTTGTATTTTGCAATTAATCGTCAGTACAAAATCCAAAGTCATGACCGGCTTAATGTTTTCTTGGTTGTGAATGCTGAACGTTTGAGTATTTTGATCTCAGTACACACACTCGACTGCTGTGATGTGACGGAGCGATGTGAGATCTGAACCCGAGCCAGAATGAAGCTCAAATATTACGAGACGCAGATTAGCATTATGAGTCAGATAGACAGATTCTGTCAGCGCTGTGCAAACTCTGTGACCTCTGATATAAGCCCTCATTAGGTCCCACCATGTGTGTGTGTGTGTGTGTGTGTGCGTGTGTGTGTGTACATGTAAAGAATGCTCAGAAGCTCAAACAGGCAGATTGTGTGTTTGGGGGAAAGAATATCGAATGTGGGATGCTATTCATCAAACAAATGTGTCTATTGTTTGTTCATTTAAACGGCCTATCACCAGATTCTGACCAACAGATATATATATATATACACACATACATACATATATATATATAATATATATGGGGTTGGACATTGAAACTGAAACACTGGCCAATATAGTGTACACACACAGTGGATATAAAAAGTCTACACACCCCTGTTTAAACTGCTGATTTTTGTGATGTAAAAAATGAAACAAAGATAAATCATATCAGAAGTTTTGCACCTTTAATGTAAAAACGACATTAATAATAACCTATGCAATGCTACTGAAAACCAAAGTGACACATTTTCGAGGGTAAAGTACTAAAATAAAGACATGGATAGACAGACACGGATGGATTATAGTGCTACCAAATGATTATCATATTCAAATACCATAGTATTTACAAGATACTTTTGCAAAATACATGTCCAAAAAACAATGTAGTATAGACATGTTTAATATCTGAGAGGCTATGGCACTGCAATGGTACTTAGATATTAGTATTTTTTATCACATTTTTGATTAAATTGTATACTGGATGTTTGGGTATGTTGAATTATATTGGCTTCATTTAGTGTTTATGGTTTTTATGTTTTTTTTTGTATGGTAATTTATGGTCTCACTAACTTAGTTTGCTTTGTTTTTGTTTTTTGTTCCAGCTTTTGGTTTTTAAAATGATACAGTCTGATAATATTATGATAAAATAGCGTTTCAAGGTAGTTTTCACAACTTTTCAGTGTTGTAGTCGAGGCCAGATAATTACATCCTTGACAAGGCAAAGACACGAAAGACTCAGACTTAAGTTCGGTACTACAACACTGCTAGCTTGTAGTGTTCATACCATAGATCATCACTTTGACTCGTCCCTCAGCTTGTTAATGTGTTTACAGTAGTGAACTCACAATCAAGACACACTTTATGTAACTTTAGTTCTCGTTTGAATTGCTCTGATGTTTGTAGAACATGTTTTGGAGAGTTTAATGTCTGTTGACGGCATTTTTAGTCTTATAATGAATTATTAATGAATTAGTCTGGTCCAGGAAGGGATATTGATCTACCTGTGATAAAAGTGGCTCTCTTACATTAACTCTACAAGATCATGAGCCTCTTCTGCCATCAGATCGTCCTGTTCCTCACACACACTTCTTTCTTTCTTTCTTTTCAGCTAATTCGGTCACTAACCTTCATCCTTCTTTTAGTCATTAGGCCGTTTCATTCCCAGTCTAATGTGATCCTGCTTTATATTTCTTCAAACACATAAGGAAGAGAGAATTAATGGACCCATTTGTGTACATTTACCACTCACCCAAGGGCACAACAGTAAAGCTCTCTCTCTCTCTCTCTCTCTCTCTCTCTCTCTCTCTCTCTCTCTCTCTCTCTCTCTCTCTCTCTCTCTCTCTCTCTCACACACACAATTGGATTATTTGTGCGAGAGGGTTGAGACTGGCACAGAATACCACCATCCCACAATGCACCATTAGGTATTTCCACCACAGAGAAAGCAAATGTTTGCAATGGTCGACCTCGGTGAACCCCTGACCTCAATACACTGAACGTGTCCTGTCCTTTATCTACATGCCACTTCCTTTCTCTTACAACCAGTTTTCCAATACTGAGTCTGAACTGTTGGAGGATTTTTCTCAATGCACTTTAGGCTAGTGTGAGATTACACAGTAGATGACTGTATATGTGCATGTAAAGTAAACACATGCAAGGATGTTAAAGCGCACATATTCTGGGAAAGAGATTGGACATACGAATGGTAAACAGTTGATAGAAAGATCAGACATCTCTATCTGATGGTTGTGTTGCTGTAATCTCAGCGTGTGCTGAAGGCATATAGAGATCATCCTATACCCGCATGCGGGGACAGGGTGTGTGTTGTGTTCATGTTGCCTGGTGGCGACACACACCGCAGCAGGAAGTTTGGCTGCGCTGTGTGTGTGTGTGTTTTTGTGTGTGTGTGTGTGTGTGTGAGAGAGAGAGACTGCACTCATGGCCCATATCTATATCTCTAGTAATCTGAGTTAATGGCAGTTATGCACACACTTATGCATTATTGGGCTTTATTCCCATAGTATTTGCATGTTTAAGTGTGTGAGGATTCAGCAGCTGTGGGATAATTTACCATAATGATTCCTTCACTTTGTGCATTTTTGAAACATTCACATGTCTGAGTGATCCAGTGCCTCACATTCTCTTGAGTTTGAGTTGAGCAGAGTTTTTTTTTGTAGTTTCGTCTGCATCTTGACCTTCTAAATACTTTTCTGACCAGCGTCCTCTGTGTGTGTGTGTGTGTGTGTGTGTGTGTGTGTGCGCGCGCTTGTGCGGTGTGTGTGTGTGTGTGTGCGCGTCTGTGTAGGGCTGTAAACGATTAATCGCGATTAATCGAATCCAAAATAAAAGTTTGTGTTTACATAATATATGTGTGTGTATTGTGTATAATTATTTTGTATATATAAATACACACACATGCATGTATATATTTGAGAAATATATTATATATAAATATAACTATTTTATATATTTTAAATATTTTAAATAACAATTTTTTCTTAAATATATACATGCATGTGTGTGTATTTATATATAATTATACACAATACACACACATATATTATGTAAACACAAACTTTTATTTTGGATTCGATTAATCGCGATTAATCGTTTACAGCCCTACGTGTGTGTGTGTGTGTGTGTGTGTGTGTGTGTGTGTGTGTGTGTGTGAGAGAGGGAGAGAGACTGTCCTCATATGCTGTCTGATATCTCTAGTAATCTGAGTCAATGGCAGTTATGCACACACTTATGCATTCAGATTATATTATCGGGCTTAATTCCCATAGTATTTGCATGTTTAAGTGTGTGAGGATTCAGCAGCTGTGGGATAATTTACCATAATGATTTTCCATATTAAAATCATAAAATGTTGTTTGCATTTGAAAATTCACTTTATTTTACAGTGTCCTTGTTACACATTACAGTTACTGTAGTAATATATTAATAATCAATTATGCATAATTACATGCAATTAACCCTAAACAAACCCATATTCCTAAGCCCATAAGTAAATGTAGTTAATTATTACTCAGTACTTAAATGGATAATTACACTGTAACACGGACACCTTAAAACAAAGTATAACCGGAAATTCTAGATGTCAAAGATTGCTGCGCAATAAATTTTGTGTGGTTTTTTGTGTGTTTTTTTTTCATCTTTCTCTTTATGTTTTGTGGATCACATTAAGACAGTCATATGTATTTGGCAGATTTACCATAATCATTATAGTTTAATATAATAAAAAAAACTCATATAGCAACTGTTCAAACTGACATTTAGAAATTTCCTGTTAATTGTGCAAGAAACGAATGTGTGTGTGTGAAACGAATTAACTTGTACATCTCACGCCTTTGACAACATCTTCAGTATGACTAAACCAACTCATTGCAAAAGCAAATACAATCTTCATGTGTCCTGACATGCAAGAGTTTACAACAAGGCATCATGTACCTTTCAGAGAATTTCCCAGTAATTCATGGGCAAAAGCCAGGAAGAACTGGATTGTGACGTGTATTGCCAGTTCTCGTCCGTCAGGGAGGTTTTGATGTGGTGTTTAACAGTTAGGTTAACTTCAGTAAAAAGGACAGCTGTGCTCATTACAGTGTTAAATCTCCATTTACCTAAGTTTCAAAATCTAATATAGAATTCAAAATCCTACTATAATGATTTAATTTCATATTATGGTCAGTATTTGCATGCACTCCTAAAAGGGGGGGGGGGGGGGGGGGGTTAGGGGGTTCACAGCGGGGTCATTGAAAAACCATTCAGTGAACAGTGAAAAAAAAGTATTATTTTGAAAACCATTCCAGCCTTTTTGCACTATGAATACACTTTTGTGGAATGGAAAGAATCCCCCTGCAGTAAAATTTTGTATCCCTTAAAACTCATATTTGATCATCAAAATGACAAATGTTTTTTCCTTTAATCATGCATTAAAATAGCTTGAATGTAACTCTACACCCTTGTTTCATTTAGTATACGCTGATGTGCAAATATGCAAATTAGCCCCGCCTCCACTCACTCACAGCAGGTCAGATTACTGATCCACTCGCTCAACTGTGAATGCTGTACAATCATCATGTCAAGTGGAAATATTGGTTTAATTCAGTCATATTTGTTTGAACCAGAAACTATAGAAGGTTCTTTCCACCAGTGAATAATAAAAAAAAACACACAATTATTATGACTTTTTATCTCACAATTGATAAAATTACATGCAATTAACATTATGCAAAATTATAAAATTACATCCCCCCCCCCTCAGAATTACGTGATATAAACTTGCAGTTGCGTGTTATAAAGTCAAAATTACGTGATATATATTAAGTCGCATTTGCATATTATAAGGTCAGAATTGCTAATGTTACACAAACCATGTTCCCGTTGGCCATCTCAGAGTCCGACAGTTGCCTTCTAAAACTCAGCGTCATTAGAGGCGCTTTGAAAGTCAGTGGATGAAGGTATATTGTTCATCGGCACTGAATGCATCGGATTGACTCGGCGGTGGAAAAGTGGCTATTGATGCCAATTTTTTGGTGCCTATTTGCATACTGAATGCTGATTGGTTCAACACTGATGACAGTAAAGTAGCTGTGATCCGCTGTTTATTTTTCTTTTAATTTTGATGTATTTATCCAAAAGACAAAAAGAAGGGAAATACATCAACATGCAATGCAAGACATTTAAATGATCCCCAAAATGGCATCATTAATTACATTATAGTAGCCGTTTCATTTACACTGAAACTTACCTCGAACTATTATTTAGATTTCCTTTAGGAAATGCAAATCTGCTGTTGGATAAATATGTAAAAAGCGCCGCACTGGAGAGAGTGTGTGAGACAAACAGCTGTCAGAGGCATCACACAGCATCTGTCTGGCCCTCAGCTGGTGCCTGCTGGTGGGGTCACGGCGGGTCACTTATTACGGCCAGCTCTGATACTGAGAAAGGCTTCTGATTGGCTGTGGCTGTCGGAATGTGCCACTGCCAGACGCTTGGAATTGTGGGTAACATAAGTCAGCACATGTGTGTCAGCTCGAGCCGAGAGGACAGAGCCTCTGCAAATCCTCTTTTGATATCAGATTATACGCTGACAGAAATCCCAGCAAGCACATTTGTGATCTACGAGCACACGCACGTCACCCTGCGTGCAAAATGCGGTGAATACATATCTTATTTTTTCAGCCTGCAGTTTTCTTCATTACATAAACGCTGAAATCGGTGACATAATATGATGAGATTTGTCATTTGCATCTTGTAGTTTGACCAACTCAAAATGACATAATATCTTCTGAAAGGGTGAATTCTCACAAAAACAGGTACAGATCCACAAAATCAAAAGAAACTAGGTGAGAAATTGTATGAAGTATAAAGAAAAATTATGCCTGTTTTTAGGACCATGCATTGTAAGGTTTTCATTTATACCCAGATTCCCATTATTGAAATGTTGTCATGTGATTAAAATTTTTTATTTATTGATTCCACTTATTCTCAATGTTGATTCTCATTAGCTTTTCAAATATTTAAAGTTTTTATTTATTTTAGTTTTTCTCAATGGTGATTCGCACTAGGTTTTCAAATAATATAGTATTTACCTATTTTATTTATTTAATTTATTCTAAATGTTGATTCTCATTAGGTTTTCATTCAAATAATACAGTATTTATTTATTTGTTTATTTATTCTAGTTATTCTCAATGGTGATTCGCACTATAGGAATTACATTATTTATTTATTTACCTAATGAATTTATTCATTCATTCACTCAATTTACATTTTTTATTTTTATTTATTTAAATTATTCTCAATGTTGACCCTCATTAGGTTTCAAATAATACAGTAGCCTATGTATTTATTTATTCTCAATGGTGATTCACATTTTTCAAATAATAAAAATTGTATTTACCCACATTTTTTTTAACCTATTTTTATTTATTTATTCATTCTAATTTTTTACTTATTTATTTGTATTTATTCAAATTATTCTCAATGTTGACCCTCATTATGTTTTCAAATAATATTTTTTTATTTAATTTTAATTTTTATTAGCATAATGGTAACATGCTACCCAGATTGTATGAGTACTTCAGTGAATGTAATGATTGATTGGTAATTGTCATGTTTTGTGGGGATATAATGATGTATCAGCATTGACATGAGAGTGTGTGTTGGTTTCGCAGCTGTTTGACCGGGTGCGTGAAGATAATCCTGAGTTTCATCAGAAGATCATTCCCATCAGCAGCGAGCTCACACAGCCCGGCCTGGCCATCAGTCCAGAGGATGTACAGACACTCACTTCCCGTATCAACATCATCTTCCACTGCGCCGCCACCATACGCTTCGACGAACCTCTGAAGTGAGTGACAGGAGCCTTACACACATGACACAACACTGCCAGAGTATTTGCGAAGGGAGTCATCATTCAGAGAGGGATTGACAGTCAGCTTACATGACGTCAACTTGGAGTTCGGATAGATAGATGGATGGATGGATAGATAGATAGATAGATAGATAGATAGATAGATAGATAGATAGATAGATAGATAGATAGATAGATGGATGGATGGATGGATGGATGGATGGATGGATGGATGGATGGATGGATGGATGGATGGATGGATGGATGGATGGATGGATAAATAGATACTAGATAGATAGATATAGATAGATACTAGATAGATATATACTACATAGATAGATAGATGGATAGATACTAGATAGATGGATAGTTGATGGATGGATGGATGGATGGATGGATGGATGGATGGATGGATGGATGGATGGATGGATAGATAGATAGATAGATAGATAGATAGATAGATAGATAGATAGATAGATAGATAGATAGATAGATAGATAGATAGATAGATAGATAGATAGATAGATAGATAGATAGATAGATAGATAGATAGATAGATAGATAGATAGATAGATAGATAGATAGATAGATAGATAGATAGATGGATGGGTGGATGGATGGATGGATGGATGAATGGATAAATAGATACTAGATAGATAGATAGATAGATATAGATAGATATATACTACATTGATAGATAGATGGATAGATACTAGATAGATAGATAGATAGATGGATAGATGATGGATGGATGGATGGATGGATAGATAGATAGATAGATAGATAGATAGATAGATAGATAGATAGATAGATAGATAGATAGATAGATAGATAGATAGATAGATAGATAGATAGATGGGTAGATGGGTGGATGGGTGGATGGGTGGATGGATGGATGGATGGATGAATGGATAAATAGATACTAGATAGATAGATAGATAGATAGATATAGATAGATACTAGATAGATAGATACTACATAGATAGATGGATAGATACTAGATAGATGGATGGATGGATGGATGGATGGATAGATAGATAGATAGATAGATAGATAGATAAGATAGATAGATAGATAGATAGATAGATAGATAGATAGATAGATAGATAGATAGATAGATAGATAGATAGATAGATAGATAGATAGATAGATAGATAGATAGAAAGAAAAGAGGGATGCACATACTTCTGCTGTGTCGTGTATCTCCGGCTGAGGAACAGATGTTCACACTGCTGGAAGAACGAGGGAATTATTAGTGAACTGCTGACTCAAGAGCATGAAAGGTTTCATCGAACTCACAGATCCTCCTCTATACACACATCTGTTCCCCGGCCGGGACCTTTTGCATCATTGTTAGTAACAGTGTTCTAAGAATGCAGTGGTTTTAATTAGTCTTCTCACTTCAAAGGACCTACTATTAAGGATTTACTATTGTAGTTTTTATAGATATTTTGTAAATATAAATATTTTGTGTAATTTTTTTTTCATTGTCATTTATTTGGTCACAGACTGTATATGAATGATTATTGTGTACATTTTGCTCTTAAATATCACACTCTTGGAAAAAAGCTTCAGTGAGGTTATACAGGGGACACTGGAACATTTTTAATATGGTGCAAAAGTTCATTTATTTCAGTAATTCAACTTAAAACGTGAAACTAATATACTGTATTATATAGACTCATTACATGCAAAGTGAGATATTTCAAGCCTTTATTTGTTATAATTTTGATGATTATAGTTTACAGCTTATGAAAACCCCAAATTCAAAATTAGAATATTGTGAAAAGGTTTTCATAAGCTGTAAGCCATAATCATCAAAATTATAACAAATAAAGGCTTGAAATCTCACTTTGCATGTAATGTGTCTATATAATATATTATTTTCATCTTTTAAGTAAATAAAACTCTTGACTAAATTTTAAAGAACCCTTTGTGCCGAAAAGGTTTTATATAAGGAGAAATGTCTTAAATTATTGCTTAATACTTTCATGTTTAACAGGTAATTTTTACGGTTTTCTACTGATAAAGTTTGTTTACGTGCTGCTTAATTCATAAAATGTAACAAAAAATGTATTAACTAAATGCATAAAATGATCCCATGACGGAACCCCTAAAAGGTTGTATATATGAAGTGCCTGCGGTCCCGGAACCCATGAAGTCTCCATATAGAAGCTGAGCTGAGTTTGTAGCGCTCGTGTCTCCCGCAGGCATGCCTTGCAGCTGAACGTCATGGCCACACAGCAGCTCCTCTCTCTGGCTCAGCAGATGCAGAACCTGCAGGCGTTCATCCACATCTCCACTGCCTACGCCAACTGCAACCGCAGACACATCGACGAGGTCATCTACCCTCCTCCGGTCGAGCCCAAGAAGCTCATCGACTCTCTGGAGTGAGTTCAGTTCATCATCATCATCATCATCATATAAATCTGAATTACACTAAAACCACAGTGTTTTCAATATTAAAGTTATATTTACTGCACTGATGTTTTAGCATCATAAGGTACTTTTATGGTTTTAATATTTTGAATAAGTTTTTGTATTCTTTATCATACAGTAATTTAAAGCTTTAGCTAATTTTTGTAGCATTTTTTATTTTTTTGCCTATATAGTTTTTATTAATTTCTATTTCAGTTTTAGTTGATCTATCTAAACTAAATTAAAATGAGAAATGTGCCCTATGCAACTAGCTGAAATGAAAATAAATACATTTTATTTATATATATATATATATATATATATATATATATATATATATATATATATAATATATATATATATATATATATATATATATATATATATTTTTTTTTCACTTTTAATTTTTCCTTGTTTGACTCTTGTTTGAAACCCACTGGTCATTGCATGTCTGATTTTCCACGTTATTTGTCTCTGACAAGCCATATTGCATCTGAGCGCTGATGTTTTGTCTGACCCTGAAGCAGAGCAGTGATTTATCTGCCTGTCGTTCTTAACTGACGTGTGTGTGTGTGTGTGTGTGTAGATGGATGGATGATAACATCATCTGTGACATCACACCGCGCCTGATCGGTGACCGACCCAACACGTACACCTACACCAAAGCGCTGGCGGAGAGTGTGGTCCAGCAGGAGAGCAGCAAACTCCACATCGGCATCATACGACCCTCCATCGTCGGAGCCAGCTGGCAGGAGCCCTTCCCCGTGAGTGATGGATCTGCTGTCAGACGCTACACCGGGATAGTTTACAACTTTCACAGCTCTGGGACTTAATGGTTAAAGATCTGGGCTGGTAACTCAGTGGTTGTAGGTAATGATTGCATAAAACATAGGCATTTATACATAGCAAAATATCATAAAGACTTTTGAGGCAGGGTTAAATAAAATATTACTTAATCAAAAATATATATACTTTATTTTATTTTATTTACTATATATATATATATGTTTGTGTGTGTATATATAAACTTAGTTTATTTCAGATATTGATGTAAAACTAAAAACTAAATCAAATTATATAGACATATTTAAAAAACCTAATAAAAATAAAAAACCACAACAAAATTACCAAAATCTTACTCAAATTAAACCAGAAAATATAAAGAATAATCTCAGTACTAAAATAACTAAATTTAAAACTAAATCAAAATTGTATACATATATAAAAAAATAAAAAAACACACACAACAAAATTACTAAAAACTAACTAAAATTAATACAAAATTAAGATAAATCTTATTCAGAATATTAACAAAACCTATAATAGATTTTAGAAATAAACTATTTTTTAATGAATAAAATTCAAAAACATAAACTTATTTTTTTTTGCCAAAGCAATGTTTCTCTCTTCCGTTTAATTTAAGTTGAAGTCAAACACAACAAATTTACTATAACAAATTAAATATATAAGAGAAAATAAAAATAATAAAACTCACAATTGCCTCTTTTTCTCTTTTTTTTTCAGGGTTGGATAGATAATTTCAATGGACCAAGTGGTGTTTTCATTGCTGTAAGTATTGTCATATTTTCTGCTTCATGATGTGTTACAGTAGAAGAGTACAGAAACCTACTGTATCATATTTGATATGTGAATATCTACGGCCTCTAAATCATCAACATAATCAAAACGTTCCAGATAAACCCATTGCACACAATCTACTTGTCGTCTGATTGATAGTTTATACTTTATCATGTAAAAGGCTGGAAGTGTAATTGTACAAATGTCCACCTTCAGCTTGTGGTTCATAACTCCCTGAAACGCCTCCATTGTAGTCTTGAGTTTCTTCCGGGAACGAACGCGTCACAATATTCCTCATTTAAAATAATTCATAAGCAAAATAAAGGGGCGGGGCCTGCTTGAGTTAGTTAGTAGTGTGTTAAACTGGCGGTTATGGTAAGGGGCGGGACATTTCCCAAACACTTGAAGCCCTTGACCAATCACAACACACTTATTCAGCCAACCAATCAGAGCACAGTGTGCTTTTCAGAAGGATGGGCTTCATAGAGACAGGAAGTAAACAGAGTGTTACTGACAGACTGGGAAGAAAGGAGCTGCAACAATGGAGAAAATGTGGGAAATTATATGTTTTTTTGAACATTCAAGCATGAAAACCTATTCTAGTGGACCCCAAAAACAAAATCAAGGCATAACAGGTCCACAAAAACATGACACTCTTGGCACAATTCACCTCCTCACATCACTCGCTGACCTAAGCAATGAAAACAATCTGCTCTTGTTTTTAATTAGTCTGTATTTCATTAGCCTCCTAAACGCCTCTGTGGACCTCGCAGACAAACTAAAGCATATGGTGCTTCTGGCTCCAGTTTCATCCTCTCTGAATGAGCGTGTGTTTTCTGTGTGTGGATGCAGGCTGGGAAGGGCATCCTGCGCACCATGAGAGCCAGTAATGACGCTGTGGCGGATCTGGTTCCCGTAGACATGGTTATAAACCTGACACTGACTGCTGGCTGGTACACCGCGGTGCACAGGTACACCTGCAGCTTTCTCTCCAAACCGCTTTAATTTGCTTATGTTAGACCGGCAGGTGATTTAACGGATAAAGACGTGGAATATTGGCTTGGATAATCCCTCTTCGTTTACAATATTATTTACATTGGGGAAAATATGATGATTTGACTGTGATTTCCTTGCTTTGATCTTTACATTTCAGACCGAAAACTGCACTTGTGTACAACTGCACAACAGGAGGCATTAACCCCTTCCACTGGGGAGAGATCGGTGCGTTACATGCTTTCACTGTATATACTGTAATCTACATACACTGGGAAAAATGCTGTGCATAAAACAACGATTATTGGAGCACGTTATTTCAGCCTTAAAAATAGTTGTAATTAAGTGTTGCTGTTTATTTGCAAATATTTATGAAAATTTCTGTGTGAATTGTTTTAACTCTAAATTGATGCAATAGTATGCATTAAACAGTACAGTTGAAACAGTAGTATTGTTACTATGTTGCATGTTTTATTCCAGACACCAAACTCCAAATTAATCATAATTACATAACTGCAGGTTAATTTACATTGCAAATGGAAGGTCGAGTCAAATGCATGAATAGATACTTTGCATTTTTTAATCCAGCTCTGAGTACAAATGTCTTTAACTTCTGGCAGCATGATCAACTAAAGAGTCAAAGGGGAGTTCAAAAATCATATTTGATAACGCTCCATGTTTATTCGTCACGTCAATTGTAACGTTATGAATGTGTTTACAGTCACTTTTGATACATTTAATGCATCCTTGCTGATTTAAAGTATCTCTCACTGACCCCAAACTTCTGAAGGGTATTGTATATTATTTTATAGAAGTAAAAATAAAACCTCTATTGAAAAAATATATTATATTTTACTTTATTACAGAAATAAATTAGCTATAGAAATTATTTTAATATTATATAAATAAAAGATGTATATATAAAATACATTATATGATTATATTATGTTATATTAAAGAAAAAATTTGCTATAGAAAAAAAACGGAAATGATAAAATAAAAAATAAAACGTCCTAACGTTTTACATTATTATGTTTATTATTATGTAAATAAAAAAATATATATTATTATATTACATGATTATATTATATTATAGAAATAAATGAGCTATAGAAAAAATATAACAAGTGAAAATATAACAAAAATAGAACAAGTGCATGTGTTATTTTATTATTATTATGTGTATTATTATTATATTAAACTAAAATGTCTAAAATGAATAGAAATAATATATTATATCACACTGGAAGTGGAATGTCAAGTTGAGGACATTGCATTGTGGGAAACAGTTTTCCTCAGTGTTTTGGATATATACGTCACATTTGAACAAATGCACTACTTTGTTTAAATGAGAGCACGTAGTGTATCATTCGGATCATATCTTACTGTATGCGCGGTGTAT